>NC_143427.1:4445500-4745750 GCF_059467195.1 Physcomitrium patens | reverse complement strand
ACAACAACATCCATCAAAATCAAGATAAAGAATAGCAAACCTTTGCTATAAAAGAAACAAGATCAAAGAAACATAACATTCTATCTTCTATCTTTCATTGTAGCTTTTGTGTATTTGTGATGAGATGGAGCACCAACAATTAATACATTCAACTCAAGAGCTTTCATTTGTGGACTTACTAGACAAAACATTGCGATTGTCACAACCTTCAAGATGACAAAATTAAGATGAAGATCCTAAAGAACGACATGTCTTTCTTCAAATAGATAGCAAGATATAACGTATTTGGTATCACGACCTTGGAAGAGACTTCCGATGTTTAGTGATTTTATTAGAAGTAGGAACAATTCTTGATGGTGTTCAAAATATTTTATTTGAAGGAAGTCACAAAGGCCTCAATAATGACCAAATAATAGGGTGGTCTTCTCGCCTTGATATGAGACACTATAGATGGTTGGGAGGACCTATCAACTATTTTTGAAGAGAGTAAATATTAGAGTATGTAGCAAATACAGCTTCCTACATCTTAAACTTCTTCAACATATGAAGACCGCTCCTCATAGAACTCATTCCTAAAAAGAGAAATAATATCATGGATATATACATTTACCTCAATAGTTACTTATATGATTAAGTAGAAGTAGGTAAATATAGAATAATTTCATAAAATCTTCTAGAGAAGCTTCCTAGAAGCTTCAAAGATATAGTTTTAACTTTAGATGTGTTTGTAGGTTAGAAACTTGGCCAAAAAGCTAATCATATATTGGTAGCTTGTAGAACAAGTTATCTTTGTGTAGTAGCTTGTGAAACAAGTCAATTATGTGGCGCATACATTGATAACTTGTCTTGCAAGATAAGATATGTGGCTAGCAAAGTCAACACATGTTGAAGGTCCTATAAGACATCGCCACATAGCTCTTGATTATATAGTATATATAGAGGCAAGAGTGAAGCCTTCTTCACTCTTGTCAACGCCTTTTTAGTCTTAGTCTTGTTTCAAGACTTTCTAGACTTCTTGTTTTTGGGAATAGCCATTCTAATTAATATTACATCATCTTTTGAGTGACTTTCTAATTTTCTTCGGTGATAGAAGAGTATATTGAGGATTCTCTTTCTTTAATATTTGAACGCAAGGAAAGACTAAGCGCATGAGCTCTACTTATTAGAATCATATAATTAACTATATTTTGAACTATTGAAAACACCAAGAAATACCACAATGTTTTTCACTTTCTAATAGTACTCTGCCATCATTGATAACAACAATGTGTAACTCCACACTACTCTAAAAGATACTATATAATCATTCCATAATCTAAACATTAGAATCCTTCACTACTAACAATCATTCTCAACACACTTCTTCACAAAATTCTAGACTCTATAGACTCTTTTTAATGAATTACTCTCAATTCTCAATACTCAATGTATTATAATTCTTCCATTTATATCCATTCTTCTCAAATATTTCTAATTATTCTCTTTCAATTCACCACTGTATAACTCAACATTCAATAAATCAAATTCTTCCTTTGATAATATCGAATCTCTTTTGATTCTAGAACATTACTTCACATTTTTGAGAAACTATCCATAACTCTTCTTCTACAAAGAAAAAAAAATCTAAGATTTAAACAAAGAAAGAGGTAGTACCAAGCTTATTCCAGCTCATGACTATCACAGTCTGGCCCTTAAACTAACTTCTACAATTCTTTTATACTTTCTCTTGATTTTTTAAATTCTAACCATAATTTTATAATTAATTACTTTTAATAACAAACCCAATCATCCGTCTTCCTAAATTACCTATTCTATATATTATTAGTATATTTTATTAATATCTTTCAAAAACGAATTAATATCTATTCTACAAAATGGCATATGAAATTCTTAGCCAGATTCTCTTCAATATATTCCTTAAATTTTTCTAATTCATTTTGTGATAAACTATAGATTGGTCCAAATGATAGTTGTACTCTTTCTTGAAGGTCAATTGAGCAATTATAGATATAATATTTTAGAAGAGTATTCGCATTCTTCTTCTCAAATATATCTTAAAATTCTTGATATTGGCTTAGAGTGCTACTTGAAGTCTTTGCATCATTGGAAAAAGGTATGGCATAAATGACACAAGATGATCCTACTTTTATAGCATCGAAGAAAGCTCTCATATCTATAAATACAAGTTTTATTGTGTTAGACTTATAACTTCTACTGGATTAATTTCACTTTTAATTATACTTTTAGAGAAGTCAAGGGTACGAGAAATCCAATCTATGTAAGGATTATACTTTTCTAACCACAATAAACCTAAAATGACTGAATTAGAAGGAGATCTAATATATTAAAGATTACGCAACTACTATGACCATTTATTGCTATATCTATAGGAAGTATTTCATAGATAACACCTCCAAAAGACAACAAATAACCATCTATGATTTCTATATAAATAAGTTTAGTTTTTTTGTATTCACAATATTTTATAACTTTTAATAAATTTTACATCTAAGAAACAAGCTGAGGCTCTTGAATCTATTAAAGCGGAGGCTTTATAACTATTAGATCCTAAATATACATCTATTATAAAATAAAGTGAGGATTTTAAGGAAAAGATAAGACCTTTGTTAGGAATTGTATAAGATTCTAGCCACACAGTTCCTATTGTAACTGGACAAATTTATTTTTTAACACATTGTCTTCTTTGACAACTGTGCTCTTTATTTTGAAATTTTGTTGCTTCTTTGGATAGTGTTGAGTACTATGTTTAGGTTCTCCACAACATAAGCACAATCTTACTTCATAACAATAAATCTTTTCTTCCTTGGTAAGAATTTAAAATATATTACATTAATTTGTATATCTTCCATTTTTGAATGTATGTGTTGAGGAGATATTGGTATTGTTATCAAATTGTAGCAACATTGAGGCCTACTTAAGCAATTTTTAGATCAAAATTCAAAAAGCCGATTGTTGCACTTCACAGCAAAGTCAATTGATTGACTGAATGTTTGAGGGTGTGAAGGACAAGAACATGATAAAGACAAATAAACAAGTGAGACTTCTCTCATAGACAGATGACAAAAAAGTAATAATTTGAGATATATATATTAAGAAAGAAACTAAAATGGCTATTGCCAAAAGTCAAGAAAACTAGAGACCCTTGAAACTAGATTGGAAGCAAGAAAGGAGTTGACAAGAGTGAAGAAGGCTTCACTCTTGTCTCTATATATACTATCTAACTAGGGGCTACGTTGTCGTACTATAAATACTTACAATATGTAAAAATTAGTTAAAACATATTATATGTTAATAAATCTAGATGTGTGTTAGAGTGGCTAGTGGATTAAATTAAAAGGAGTTGATATAAGAAACTTTACTTTGTTTCTTTACTTATTTTGATTTTGACATTAAAAAATATATATATATAAGACCTAAATGTTTAGTATGAAGCCTTGGGAGAAGGTGGAAACCTAAGGATGAAAATCTAAACTAATAGGAGGCTAAAAGGGAGGGATAAAAGCAAAGCATCATTGAATGAAGGCAAGGAATGGGGAACTTCATTCCTATTGGTCGAATACCATGCCCAATGGGCTTCAAGGAGGTTGCCCGAGGCCTTATTAGGGATTAGGGTTCCTCTTTCGGGAGCATTCGGAAATAAGAAGCTAGGATTGTAAAGTTTAGGATTTGGGGTACAATTTGTGTGCAAAAATTAGAGGATATGGAGTTAAGGTGAAAAAGTTATAGCCGTTTGAAGTTAAGGTGTTTATTTAAGATATACTGTTACTCTTTTGAGAGTATGAGGAGTTTTACAACAGCTTTTGAAGATCGGAAGGTGCGACTGGAACGGCGATTTCAAGGCCTACATCTTTTATGAAAACATTATTGCTTTTAGAGTTCATATGAAGGAGTTGTAAGGAGTTGAAGGCGGCACTTCCAAATGAAAGGCAGTAAGTAAGCAGTTTTGTTTGTAGTAATGGTTGGAGCCATAACTTAAGTATTCGGATGAATTTTTCGCTCAAAATTTTTTAGAGTGTAAATTTTTGTGTTAAGAAGCTATACATACAAATTTCGTGGCATTTAAGCTTATTTTTTGTGAGATATGAAGAAATTGCACGTAGATATATAAAGACAAGGGTTTGAAGCGATTGTTAGGGTTTTTAAGATATCTCAAGATCTGCATCGAATTTGCGGTTGAAATTTGTTTTAGAAGTTAATAAGAATACATTACTATCTCATGTAAAATTTTAGTTAGTTTGGACGGTCGGATTAGGAGATATGAGGTGTTGAAGTTCAGAAAAATCTCCTTATAAGAATGAACAAGGTTTTAGAAGATTTTATCATATTTTGGAAGTTGTAGGTTACTTGAAGATCGTGTATTTGGTGTAATTACTCAAAAGATAAAACTTATATATAAACTTAGGACTTCCCTTATTTTCAAGCTTGATTGAATAATTAGTGACAGCCAGAAGCCCAGCGTTTTCTTGAGGCAAACTCTCTCTACCCCAACAACGTGGCGAAGTTCTATAAGACCTCCAATATATATTGACTTTTTAGGATACATGCCTTGACTTACTAGGTAAGTTTTTTTACATGTGGGCCACATAGTTAGCTTGGTCTTCAAGTTAGCAACATGTGTGGCACATGGCGAACTTGTTGATCACGATTCTAATCCAAAAAGTCAATTAAAGATATCTATAAAGTCAAAGTAGTATCTATGAAGCTTCTAGAAAGCTTCCATATCAAATACTATAGAATTAACTTAATTTTATCTACTTTTACTTACTTCTATCTATTTATACATGTAATTATTGGCTTACATGCATATGTCTGTGTTTTTCTCCCTCCCTTCTAGGAACGAGTTCCACGAGGAGCGGTCATCATATGTTGAGGCAATCTATGATGCGACGAATTATATTCACCACATATTCTAATCTTTGTTCTCTTCAAAGATGATTGATAGGGCCTCTCAACCATCGGTAGTGTTCCATACCACGACGGAAAGACTACCTAGTTATTTGATCGTTGTTAAGGCCTTCATAACTTCCTTCAAATAAAACATTTGAAACACCATTAGAAGTTGTTCCTACCTCTAGTAAAATCACCAAACAACGGAAGTCCCTTCCAAGGTCGTGATACCAAACACGTTGTATCTCGCCATCTATTCGAGGAAGAATATGTCGTTCTTGAAGTTCTTCATCTCAATTGCGTCGTCTTGAAGGTTGTGATAATTGTAATGTCTTGTCCAGTAGATCAGCAAACGAAGGCTCTTGAGTCAAATTCGCTAGTTATTGGTTCTCCATTTCTTGAGCGTCACAACTATAAAAAAGGTACAAACAAGGATTAAAAGTAGAATGTTATCTTGTCTAGATCTTGTTTCTTTTATAAGATTTTTATCTTAATTTTGATGGATGTTGTCAATGAAAAGCATCTATCATCTTTGCTATATTTGCCAGATTCTTTATTGGCTCCCATGTAAATTCATTAATATCATATCCGTTGTCGTGTTGTAATACGAGTATACCGTGAAAATATAAAGAAAGGGGACTTTTATTAATGTTCAGTTATCTTGAATATTAGGAGTAACAACAGATTCCAGTGCCAATATTCAGTGGCCAGTTTAGAGACCCCATCACAATCAATCAAGGCATACTTACTAGTAATGAAATGCTCTGTTCGAGTCCAATAGTGGAAGTCAATAAAATCGAAAGGATTAAATCGATGACTAAGCGAGCCTGACACGAAGGACCAATTTGATCCAATTACGAAAATATCCACGTCTTACTACGGGCCTCTTAGCCAATATGATACTTGATTTGGTCGGGCGACTCAATGTGGTCTCGATTACGGGGGTTTCGATTCTGTTTCACGCTGTCTTATTCTCTATGCCGTTTCAAGGAACATTGTTTCCGGAGAAAGAACCTTTTATAAGGTAATAAATGGAGGAGAAAGCTCTGACGGCAGAGCCAATTCCAGATCTAAGACGGAAGATTGAAGAAATTCAAAGGCTAGGGTTTGAAAGGGGGGGAGAATTAGGGTTATAAGGATCGGAGAGCTAGCTTCATACTTCAGGAGGGAAAAGACAGAGAATTGGGGTTTTTTTTTCATAGGGTTTTGGCAAAGACGGAGGCAATCATTGCTAAAAGTCAGTGTTGTATTGGTGAACTCGATTTTTTTTTTTTTTTTTTTGAAAGACAGAAAAAAAAACATTCGGAAATGGTTAGGGTGGAGGAGAGGATTCAGAGATTCGGGAATTAGGGAGGTTAAGAAAAAGGGAAGATACAAGGTTTTTGGGTAGGGATCAAAAAAGAGACTTCTTGCGATCAATGTTGAAAGGTCGATGTGTTGTACGGGTGAATCGGGATTTTAATGAAGTAGATGTGATTATTCTTGACTGTTTTTTGAAATCGAAGTTACATCTATAATTGAAGAATTAAAAGGGTGTCTATAGGATTGAATATGCAGAGTGAATAAAAATTTTTGAATTAATCTAACAAGACAGTCAGTGGATACAAGATCATGAGTATAAAGAGGTATCGAAGATTAGCAGATTGAGTTGTTAGGAGTTCTTTATAATGTCTAGAGACCTATCGGCTGGGGCAAAAAGGATTTCGTATAGATTTACGGCAAGAAGGACATTTGTATAGATTAACGATATATTTTTACAATCGTTTATATTCCAACAGTCAAAAACTGATAGACTGCTTGAATATTAGTGAATTTCAATACTACCTTTTACAGCTAGTGGCCAGGTGCATTCTCCAGTAGGAAAGCACGTAATATGACATAAGAGGTAAACCCGACGTGAAAGCTTGAGGTAGAATGTATTGGATTTTGTTTGATTTTATTTTTATTTTTATGGAGAACAAAAATAAAAATTTTGAAGGATCTTTGGGAGGAGTTTCTGATGGAGGTTCTTCTAAAGGACAAGGTATGCACATGGATCCGTCTATTGCTAGTATGTTTCAAGCCTTCTCATTATCAATGCAGCAGTAGCAAAGCAATGATCGAAAGGAAGGTTTGGCAACCAAAGCATTACAAGCAGTGGTCAATAAAATTGATCAATTTGATGGAAGGAATATTTCAAAGAATTTAAGATGTTATATTCATAAAATGGAATTAAATCGGGTTTTTGAGAAGAAAATGGTTGAATTAATTGGACTTGCCATGATAACGGAAATAAGAGACCATATTACATCGATTATGGATCGTTATGGGAATTCATGGGAGGTTTTTTCACATGCATTGAAGGACGAATATTTCTTGAAAGATATTGATCACGTTACTAAGAAGTTGTTTCTGGAATGGATTGAACGGCCTAATAAGAATTTGCAAGCAATAGAGCTACTAAAGGAATTTGAGAGGCAGTACTCTCAATTATGGAAGGTAGAAAAATTGATTTTGGAGCCAAATAAAGTTAATCTATTTCTTATAGCTGCTGATGGAGAATTGCAAAGGAAATTAGAACTCCTTCTTGATGACAAAGAAGAAGATGAAGGATTGACAACAAAGTGGAAGAACATTGAAGATGCGATGGGGTTGCTTACAAAAAGAGAAAAGAGGAAGGATAGGAGCAATATTCCGAAAACAGTACAAACACCCAAAGCTCCAGTACGTACAACACCACCAACAATGCCTATAGTTCAACCTTTGACATCCTTATCAAAGAAAGCAGATATGGAGATGGAAGAAATTACACGAGGAATGCGAGATCTTCAAATCAAATTCGCAAGACTTAAAGAGAATACTTCTACAAATAATTCGAAGAATGTTTCAAAACAAGGATATGTACAAAGATGCATTTGGTGTCATGATGCTTCACACACTAGGAAAGATTGCAATGAATTTAATAATATGATACGACAAGGAATTATTTGCTAGAAAGATGGGAAGATAGTATTAAAAGATAGGGAGGATCTTCTTCAAACTAATTTTGGCAAGGGAGGAATGAGAGCATTGGTTCAAGATTACTTAAAAGAGCATAAAATAGCAACACGAGAAACTGCAAGTTATGGTGCTAGAGTAGATGATGACCTTAGTGGAGATACGAAAACTAGTGAGTTTTGGGCTTGTGCCATTTCTATAATGCAAGAAGGGAAATTACCTTGAGAAGCGTTATTGAGGACTGAAGCTACAACACGAGGTGTATTAGGTTGGGAGAATCCTATTGAGTCTCTTTCAATTCATGTATATATTGCTAAGAACCAACATGAAGCTTTGATGGAAGAAAAGAGACGAGGAAATTTTGATATTACGAGAGAAGGAAATTCTTCTAAGAGGTAAACTCGAGGAGACAAGGCTCGGGAGGCAGCTTCACAAGAATTACCTATAAAGGATACCTCAGCATTATTGGAAGAAAAAACAAGGGAGACAAAAGATAAGGACAAATCAATTGCTTATAAGCTACTTTCTGACATTGAAGCGGCAACAAATTTGAAAGGGGTGTTGGAAGAATGTATATTAAACGCTAAGGTGGAATTCACATTGAAAGAAGTTTTGAGAATTGCAAAGAAGGAGTTCATGATGTCATCATTGACAGCATTAAGCAAAAAAGGCAATTAATAGGCAAAACTGGAATTAGTCATGCTATTGATGCGAAAATATATAAAGATGAGGAAGAGGTTGATATTGGTTACAAGCAACCAACAAATGAAAAGAATGGATATAATCAACGAGTACGGTTGAAAGATTATAGTGATAAGGAAATAGAAACTTTGATTCATTATACTCAAAAGCATTGGACAATGGCAACTACTGAGGTATTGGTGAAAGTAGGAGATATAGAAGAACCAATTGTTGCTTTAATTGACCATGGTTCTGAAATAAATCTTATGTCTAAAGATCTTTATAAGAAGCAAAAATGGCCAATTGATATGGAACATGGATGGGCAATACGAGCAGCTAATAACACATGGGGCGAATTATACGGAGCTTGTCCAGATATCAAAATTTGGATTGGAGATGTTGCGATAGAGCAACATTTCTTTGTTCAAGATACAACGTCTTATCCATTGATTTTAGGACAATCTTATATTATGGCAACATGGATGGAAACAAAAGTACTTGACGATGGTTCTGCTTATGCAAGGGTACGTAGCAAAGATGGGAGGAAAGCTATACAATTTCTAACAGTATCTCCTAACCATGAACAGAATCGAGATAGGTTGAGGGAGAAACCATTGCCAAAGATTGTTGAAGGATTTAAGGATTTTGGGGAGGTACCACTATAAAGTGAGATCATGGAGGTACAAAAAAAGGAGGTATTCTCGCAAGATGAAGGTACTTTTGATGTGAGTTTTATTGGTATATTGGAGAATGGAAATGTTATGTATAAGAAAGTTGATGATTTTAAAAGAAAAGAAAGAAAAAGATTATATAATATTAAAGGAGAATTATGCAAGTTAGGTACATTGCAAGATGATGTGAGGATTTTAGGTGTTTATGAAGAAAATGGATAGAAAGATTCATTGGAATTGATTACATCTATTGGATTAGGAAATAATGATAAGATTGTTGAGATTCATTCAAGAGAGGTTTATAGCATATTTGAATCTTTTCAAGCACTAGAAGTCACTGTAGAGACGAGATATAAAATGGCAGATAAGAAAGTAAAGCCTATTGCCGGACCATTACCAGAAGACTCTAAGGAACAAATGGGAGAAGCATTAAAAGAAGCAAGTTTAAGATATCCAATAAGTATTGGACATCAGTTTACTAAAGAGACTTTTCAAGAATTGAAGATTGGTTTTGATGGTTCTTTATTGCTGGAGGAAATTACTTGCTTCAAAAAAATGTTGGCTAAACAAGGTAGATCGTTTGTCTTTGAATCTTATGAAATTGAGTGTGTGGATCCGAATATTATAACACCTATGGTTATCTTCACTGTACCGCATGTACCTTAGAATCTAAGACCAATACCAGTACCAAAGGCACATTTACCTAAATAGGTGGAACTATTAAAAGAAAAGATGAAGATGAAAATATTGGAACCCTAATTTGCACCGTATTCTAGTCGATGGTTTACGATAGCTAAGAAGAATGGGTCACTACTGTTTATTCACGATATGTAATCGATGAATGCAGTAACTATCAGGAATGCAGGAATTGGACCTATTGTGGATGAATTTACTGAGGTGTTATCGTATTACGTGCTTTTATGCTCGAGAACGCGTCGGGCGTCTGGCTGTAGAAGGTAGTATGGAGATTTGCTAATATTCAAGCAGTTTATCAGTTTTTGACTGTTGGAATATAAACAACTACAAGAATATACCGTAAATCTATACGGATGTCCTTTGACTGCTCACCGAAGTCCTTTTTGCCCCAACCGGTAGGTCTCTAGATGCTACAGAGAACCCTGAATAATTCAAACTACTAATCTTTGATACCGCTTTATACTCATGATCTTGTATCTACTGACTGTCTCGTTAGATTAACCCAAGAAATTTCATTCACTTCGCATACTCAATCTTATAGACACCTTTTTAATTCTCCAATTACAGACGTAACTCTGATTTCACAAAAAAGTCAAGAGTAATCACACCCACTTCATTAAAAATCCTGATTCACCATTACAACACTGACTTCAGCAACGATTGCCTCAATCTTCTCAAAACCCTATGAAGAAAAAAAATCCAATTCTCTGTCTTTTTTTCCCTCCCGAAGCATGAAGCTCTCTCTCTGATCCTTTTCAAACCCTCAAAACTATTCTCTCCCCTTCAAAACCTCATTCTCTCCTTTAACCCTAATTCTCCCCTCTTTCAAACCCTAGCCTCTGAATTTCTTCAATCTTTCGTCTTGGATCCAAAATTGGCTCCGCCGTTAGAGTTCTCTCCTCCGTTTTTACTTTTAAGAGATCCTTTTACCGAAAACAACGTTCTCTGAAATGGCACAGAGAACAAGACAGCCTGAAACAGAATCGAAACCTCCGTAATCTGAAACATCAATTGATCAACATTGGGAGTAACAATTGATTCCAATGCCAATATTCAGGGGCCAGTTCAGAGACCCTATCACAATCGGTCAGGGCATACTTACTAATAATGAAATGCTTCGTTCGAGTATAATAGTGGAAGTCAACAGAATCAAAAAGACTAAATCGATGACTGAGTGAGCTTGACGCGATGGACCAATTTGACCCAATTACGGGAATATCCAGGTCTTACTATGGGCCTCTTAGCCAATGTGAGACTTGATTTGGTCGGGCGACTCAATGTGGTCCCGATTATGGAGGTTTCGATTGTATTTTAGGCTGTCTTGTTCTCTGTGCCGTTTCAAGGAACATTATTTCTAAAAAAAGAACCTTTTATAAGGTAATAAATGGAGGAGAAAGCTCTGATGGTGGAGCCAATTCCAGATCCAAGACGGAAGATTGAAGAAATTCAGAGGCTAGGGTTTGAAAAGAGGGGAGAATTAGGGTTTTAAGGGTCGGAGAGCTAGCTTCATGCTTCGGGGAGGGGAGAAAAGACAGAGAATTGGGATTTTTTTTTCATAGGATTTTAGGAAAGACGGAGGCAATCGTTGCTAAAAGTCAGTATTGTGTTAGTGAACTAGATTTTTTTGTTTTTTTTTTTTCGAAAGAGAGAAAAAAAAAAAACATTCGGAAATGGTTAGGGTGGAGGAGAGGATTCAGAGATTCGGGAATTAGGGAGGTTAAGAAAAAGGGAGGATACAAGGTTTTTGGATAGAGGTCAGAAAAGGGACTTCTGGCGTTCAATGTTGAAAGGTCGATGTGTTGTACTGGTGAATCAGGGTTTTAATAAAGTAGGTGTGATTATTCTTGACTATTTTGTGAAATCGAAGTTACATCTGTGATTGAAGAATTAAAAGGGTGTCTATAGGATTGAGTATGCAGAGTGAATGAAAAGTTTTGGATTAATCTAAGAACACAGTTAGTGGATATAAGATCGTGAGTATAAAGTTGTATCGAAGATTAGCAGATTGGGTTGTTCGAGGTTCTCTGTAACATCTAGAGATCTACCGACTAGGACAAAAAGGATTTCGACGAGCAGTCTAAGGACATCCGTATAGATTTACGGTATATTCTTGCAATCGTTTATATTCTAATAGTCAAAAACTGATAGACTGCTTGAATAATAGCGAATCTCTATACTACCTTCTACAGCCAGACGCTCGGTGCGTTCTCGAGCAGAAAAGCACGTACTATGACACTGTGCCAATGAATAAGATATTCCAATTTATTTCGGCACTGCCTTGAATCTAAGACTTTTTCTATTTCAAACTCTTTATTTTTGTCCACTACTATAGGAAGAGGTGGAGCTTGTCTTCTTCTTAGTATGTCCACTGTCTTGTATGGTTGAAGAAAAAACTCATGGAATACTAGATGGATTTTCATTGACTTTGGTAGATGTAAACGACATGCAACTAGATTGATTTGTACAAAAATAGAAAATAAATCCATACTTTGATAGTCCAACTTGTCACAAAGACGAGTGGTCTTGATATTGTGACAAAGTAACCATACCTTATCACCCATGTGAAATGGTGGTTGTTCATTTTGAAAGACATCTGCATTGACCTTTTATTGTTCTTGAGCCTCTTTTTACTACGCCTTCATTGTTGTATGTAGCTCTGACATATGAATTGCCAAATCTTTCTCAACAGGATTATCAACTTTTGAAAAGTCAAAAGTATCAAGTCATAGATGATAATCATAATTAGCAAAGAAAGATATTTATTTTGTAGACGAATGTACCATGTTATTGTAAGCAAACTCTGCCAATGGCAAAAGAGTTGTCGAATCATCTTGTTGGTAGTTAATGGAACATCTTAAATACTACTCCAAAACTTGATTAACATGCTCCATTTGTCCATCGATTTGAGGATGGAATATCGAAGATAGTTTTATATCCACTTTTAGAATCTTAAAAAGATTCTATCAAAATCTTGATACAAATTGAGTTCCCCTATCTGATATAATATCTTTGGGTAATCTATGATTGGAATAGATATTATCAAGAAAGAACTTAGCTGTTTCTTTACATGTGATAGATTTTGTATATGGTACAAAATATGCTATCTTGGTAAAACGACCTACTATCATGAATATAGAGTCATAAGAACCTTAGATTAGAAGATTCATGATGAAATCCATAGAAATAGAAGACTATGGTTGTTTTGGAATGGGTAATTGCTGAATAAGTCCGTAAGGTTGATGATGAGGAATTTTTGATCTTGAACAAACATCATAAGATTGTACAAAATCTTTGATTTCTTTCCACATTTGTGGCCACCAAAAGTCCTTGGATATTAGTTCCAAAGTTTTATTGTACCCAAAATATCCTATGGCTGAAAAGTCATGATGAGCTTGAAGAACACGTAATCAAACTTCACCTTCTGGAACATATAGGCATCCCTCAAAATATAGTAGATTCTTCTTGAATTTAAACTTGGAAGTATTATGAGACTTTGAAGGATTTTTCTTTATATCACAAATAAGAGGAGCAGATAACATACTTCACTGAACTTGCTTAATGAAAGTTGAATCAACAGTTAGTGTTGATTTCATTGCTCGAAGATGAAAATGCTTTGGCTTCAAGAGAATTATTCTTTGTTGATCGAAAGTAACATCTCCTTCCTTTGATGAAAGATAAGATCGTCTAGAAAGTGCATTTGACAAACCTTATTGTTTTCTTGGTCGATAAGTAATCTTGAATTCGAATCTTGACAAAGACATACTCCAATGGGCTTTGCGACAAGTCAAAATACGTATTGACATAAAATATTCAAGGTTCTTGTGATCCGTATATACTGTGACTAGGCTAGAAGCACCTTCTAGATAATAGTGCCATTCTTGAAACAAATCCACGATCACAAGAAGTTCTTTTTTGTGGATCTCATAGTTGATCTCGATTGCTGAAAATTTTCTAGAATGAAAAGCTATTGGATGAAGTTTATCATCTGTTCCCATTTATGACAATATGGCATCTAAAGCAAAGTCTAATACATCTATTTCCATAAAAAATGGCTTAGCAAAATTGATGCGATACAAGATTGGTACAGAAACAAAGGCTATCTTCAAAGCTTCAAATGCTACTTCTGCTTCTTGATTCCATTGAAGTTTGTCTTTGCAAGTCAAACGTGTAAGTGGAGCTACAACTAGAGAGAAGTCTTTGATGAAGATTTGATATTAGTTGGCAAATCCCAAAAAGCACTAGACATCTCTTACCGTTTTTGAGATCTTACAATCCATAATAGTTTGAACTTTCTTAAGATCCATCATAAGTCCATCATTTGAAATGATATATGCTAAGAAGTTGACTCGAGTAGTGTGAAATATATACTTTTCTATCTTGGCATAGAGTTTTATATCTAATAATTTTTGTAATACTTGGCAAACATGAAGTTCATATTCTTCTGAATTCTTAAAATAGATTAAAATGTCATCTAGGTAATAGATAACAAAATCATCTAAAAACTCCCAAAATACATCGTTCATTAGATGTTCGAATGCTGCTAGTGCATTTGTAAGTCTAAAAGGCATGACGTTGTATTCAAAATATCCATGCCTTCTTCGAAACGCAATCTTCTATTCATCTCTTTCTTTGATGCATACCAAATTCTGTGCTCCACGTAGATCTATTTTTGTATAGATCTTAGCTTGATTCAACTGATCAAGAAGTTTAGATATCAAAGGTAGTGGGTACTTGTTTTTGATAGTGATTTTGTTGAGTCCATGATAATCAACACTTATCCGCAATGATCCATTTTTTTTCTTCACAAATATAATTGGAGCTCTTACTAGAGATTTGAAATGGCATATGAAGTTCTTAGCCAAATTCTCTTCAATATACTCTTTGAGTTCAAGCAATTCATTTTGAGATAAATTGTAGATTGATCCAAATGGCGGTTGTACTCCTTCTTGAAGGTCAATTGAGTAGTCATAGGAATAATGTTCTCGAAGAGTATCTGCATTCTTTTTCTCAAATACATCTTTAAAATCTTGATATTGGCTTGGAATGCCACTTGAAGTCTTTCCACCAATAGAAATAAGTGTGGCATAAATGACGCAAGGTGATCCTTCTTTTACAGCATGCAAGAAAGCACTTATACCTACAAATATAGGTTTAATTATACTAGACTTATGACTTTTTACTTGATTAACTACACTCTTAGTTATAATTTTAGAAAAGTCAAGACTATGAGAAGTCCAATCTATTTTAGGGTTATATTTTTCTAGCCATGATAAACCTAAAATGATTGGATTAGAAGGAGATCTAATGATATTAAATATTATAAAACTACTATGACCATTAGTTGCTATTTCTATAGGAAGAGTTTCACGAATAACATCTCCTGAAGATAATGGACGACCATCTATAACTTCTACATGAATAGGTTTAGTTTTCTTTACTAAAAGTGTGCTATGTCTTTTAGCAAATTTTTCATCTAAGAAACATGCTGAGGCTCCTGAATCTAGCAAGATAAAGGCTTTGAGATATTTAGGTCCTAGAATAACATTTATTGTAAAACATGGAGAGGGTTTTGAAGAGAAGATAGGACCTTCACTAGGCGTTTGTATAAGATTCGAGCCGCACTGTCGCTATTGTAGCTAAACAAATTTGTTTTTTGACATGCTATCTTCTTTGATCGTCGCACTCCTCATTTTATATTGCATCGCTTCTTTGGATAATATTGAGCATTGTATTTAGGTTCTCCACAATATAAGCACAATCTTTCTTGACAACGATAAGTCTTTTCTTGCTCATTAAGAGGTTTGAAATATACTGCATCAATTTACATATTCTCTACTTCCAAATGTATGTATTGAAGAGGTGTTGGTGTTGCCATTGAATTATAGTAACGTTGCGGTCTACTTGTATGATTCTCAGATTGAAATTCAAAAAGATGATTGTTACACTTCACAGCAAAGTCAATTACTTGACTCAATGTTTGAGGATCGGATAAGTTGAGCATTAATTTTTTTACCTCATATTGTAATCGATAGAAAAATTGGCTAATAAGTGCAGCATCATCTCACTTAATATCAAAATTCTAAAACATACAACATTACTGATCGATTACTTTGTTATAAAATATGGATCTTATTGGTTGTAACACAAATTGCATCATGTTCTCCATATATGGATCCAAACTCCGCCAAAAAAGCCTCTAGATTATTCAATATTGAATCTTGTCGTTCAAGAAAAGATGAAAACCATGATAGTACTGAACTTGAAAGAAGCATACAAACGAATCTAACTTGCGATCCTAGAGTTGGATAGCTTTGGATTTGAAGTTCAATCACAATTTGTACTTGATTGATAAATCCTCGAAACTTAGATTTGGTGCCATCAAACTTCTCGGGTAGGACAATTCTAAGTTCTCTTACACTAGAAAGACGTTCCACTATAGGAAAAGGGACATGATTTGGTGCAAATGTTGAAGCAGCTCCAATCATTTCTATATCTTCACTTCTTGCTAATCTTGTTGCTCTTTGTGGTGGTAAATTGATTTGATGCATAGCAAGCATTAACTTCTTCAAATGCTCTTGCATTTGTACCATTGCACTCTTCATTTCAGGAAGTTTTGTCATAATAACACTTAGAAAAGAGAAGATGTGTAATATTCCTCAAGACAAATAGAAGAGAGGACTCGAGAACAAAAAAAATACTAAGGACAATATCAGTTTAGAAGAGGGTACTCCGTAACTTCTAATATGCTTATATCTTATCAAGAAAAAGGGGTAATCCACTCTTAATCAAGATTAGATAAAGCTCTGATATTCTAAGTATACTCTTATCAATTTGTCAAGGGCAAGAACATGATAATGACAAATAAACAAGTGAAACTTCTTTCATAGAAAGATAACAAAATAGAAATAACTTGATATGTATATTAAGAAAGAAACTGGAATGGCTATTGCCAAAAGCCAAGAAAACTAGAGACCCTTGAAACTAGATTGGAAGCAAGATGTCATGGACATACTCATGTAAGCTAGTAATTACATATACAAATAGGTGGAAGTAAGTAAAAATAGATAAAAGTAAGTTAATTCTATAGTATTTAATATGAAAGCTTCCTAGAAGCTTTATAGATGCTGCTTTGACTTCATAGGTGTCTTTAATTGACTTTTTGGATTAGAAACGTCGTCAACAAATTGGCCATGTGCCATACATGTTGTTAGTTGGAAGATCAAGCTAACTATGTGGCCCACATGTAGAAAAACTTGCCTTGTAAGTCAAGGCATATGTCCTACAAAGTCAACACATATTGGAGGTCCTATAGAACGTCGCCATGTAGCCCCTAGTTAGATAGTATATATAGAGACAAGAGTGAAGCCTTCTTCACTCTTGTCAACTCCTTTCTTGCTTCCAGTCTTGTTTCAAGGGTCTCTAGTTTTCTTGTCTTTTGGCAATAGCCATTCCAGTTTCTCTTTCAATATACATACTTGTTTATTTATATTTTGTTACCTTTTTTTGAGTGAAGGCTTACTTGACTGAATTTCTTTTTCATCGAATTCTTATCCTTGACAGATTGATAAGAGTCCACCTACAATATCAGAGCTTTGTCTAATCTTGATTAAGAATGGATTATTCATTTTTTTTTATAAGATATAAGCATATTAGAAGTTACGGATTACCTTTTTCTGAACTGATATTGTCCTTAGTATTTTCTTTGTTTTCAATTCTTCTCTTCTATTTATCTTGAGCAATATTAGACATCTTCTCTTTTCTAAGTAGTATCATGGCAGAACTTGTTGAAATAAAGAGTGCAATGGCACAAATACAAGAGCAATTGAAGGAGTTAATGCTTGCAATGCATCGACTCAATTTACTACCACAAGGAGCAATAAGATTGATAGGAAGTGAAGATATAGAAATGGTTGGAGCTGCTTCAATATCTGTACCAAACCATGTCCTTTCTCTTATGGTAGAACGCCCTTTCAATGTTAGAGAACCAAGAATTGCCCTACCCGAGAAATTTGATGGCACCAAATCTAAATTTCAAGGATTTATCAATAAAGTATAACTTGTGATTGAACTTCAAACCCAAAGCTATCCAACTCTAGGATCGCAAGTTAGATTCATTGGTACGCTTCTTTCAAGTTCGGCACTATTGTAGTTTTCATCTTTTCTTGAACGATGAGATCTAATATTGGATAATCTAGAGGCTTTTCTAGTGGAGTTTTGATCCATGTATGGAGAACATGATGCAATTTGTATTGCAATCAATAAGATCCATATTTTACGACAAGGTAATCGATCAGTAACATTATACGCTTTACAATTTTGACAACTTTTAACTGATATCAAGTGGGATGATACTACACTTATTAGCCAATTTTTCTACGGATTACAATATGAGGTAAAAAAATTAATGCTCAACTTACCTGATCTTCAAACATTAAATCAAGCAATTGACTTTGCTGTGAAGTGCGACAATCACCTTTTTGAATTTCAATCTGAGAATCGTACAAGTAGACCTCAACATTACTATAATTCAATGGCAACACCAACACTTCTTTAATATATACATTCGGAAGTAGCGGATATGCAAATTAATGCAGTAGATTTCAAACATCTTACTGAGCAAGAAAAGACTCGTCGTCGTCAAGAAGGATTATGTTTATATTATGGAGAACTAAAGCACATTGCTCAACATTGTCCAAAGAAATGACGCAATCACAAAATGAGGAGTATGGCTGTGAAAGAAATCAATATATCAAAAAACAAATTTATCCAGCTACAATAGGGACCGTGCGGCTAGAACCTTGCACAATATCTAGTAAAGGTCTTCTTCTCTCCTCAGAGCCCTCTCCTTGTTTTATATTAAATGTTATTTTAGGACCTAAATATTGCTAAGCCTCTGTCTTATTAGATTCAGGAGCCTCGGTGTGTTTCTTAGATGAAGAATTTACTAAAAGACATAGCATATCTTTAGTAAAGAAAACTAAACTTGTTCATGTAGAAGTCATAGATGGTCGTCCATTGTCTTCTAGAGATATTACTCACAAAATCCTTCCTATAGAAGTAATAATCAATGGTCATAATAGCTTTGTAGTATTTAATATCATTAGATCTCCCTTTAATCCAGTCATTTTAGGTTTATCGTGGTTAAAAAAATACAACCCTCAGATAGATTGGATTTCTCAAACTCTTACTTTTTCTAAAAGTATAACTAATAGTGTAGTTAATTAAGTAGAGAATCATAAGTCCAGTTCAATTAAACCCGTATTTATAGGTGCAAAAGCTTTCTTACATACTACTATGAAAGAATTACCATATATTATTTATGCCACACCTGTTTGTACTGGTGGAAAGACTTCAAGTGGCATTCCAAGCCAATATCAAGAATTTTAAGATGTATTTAAAAAAAAAAAATGTGAATACACTCCCGGAACATCATCTTTATGATTGCTCAATTGACCTTCAAGAGGGAGCACAACTGCCATGTGGACCAATCTACAATTTATCACAAAATGAGTTGACTGAACTTAAAGAGTATATTGAAGAAAATCTAGCCAAGAATTTCATGCACCATTCTAAATCTCTGGCAGGAGCTCCAATTCTATTTGTGAAGAAAAAAGATGGATCATTGCGGATGTGTGTTGATTATCGAGGACTCAACAAGATTACCATCAAGAACAAGTATCCACTACTTTTAATATCTATACTTCTTGATCAACTGAATCAAGCTAAGATCTATACAAAAATAGATCTTCGAGGAGCATACAATCTAGTATGCATCAAAGAAGGAGATGAATGGAAGACTGCGTTTCAAACTAGATATGGACATTTTGAATACCACGTCATGCCTTTTAGACTTACAAATGCACAAGCTGCTTTTCAACATCTAATGAATGATATTTTTCAAGAGTTTTTGGATAATTTTGTGGTCTGTTATCTAGACGACATCTTGATCTATTCTAAGAATCCAGAAGAACATGAACTTCATGTTTGTCGTGTGTTACAAAAATTAAGAGATGCAAGACTCTATTCCAAGATAGAAAAGTGTGTATTCTACACTACTCAAGTCAATTTCTTAAGTTACATCATTTCAAATGATGGACTTATGATGAAAGTTCAAACTATTATAGATTGGAAGATTCCAAAAATGGTAAGAGATGTTCAATGCTTTTTGGGATTTGCCAACTACTATCAGATCTTCATCAAGGACTTCTCTTGAGTTTGCAGCTCCACTTACATGTTTGACTTGTAAAGACAAACTCCAATGGAATCAAGAAGCAGAAGTTGCTTTTGAATCTTTGAAGACAGCGTTTGTTTCTGCACCAATCTTATAACGTGTTGATTTTTTCAAAGCATTTTCTATGGAAACAGATGCATCAGACTTTGCCCTGGGTGCAATTTTATCAAAAATGGGAACAAATGACAAACTTCATCCAATAGCCTTTCATTCAAGAAAATTCTCAACAACAGAAATCAATTATGAGATCCATAACAAAGAACTTCTTGCAATTGTGGATTCTTTTCAAGAATGGGATCATTATCTAGAAGGCATTTCCAATCTAGTCACCATTGTCATATGGCATGATTTGTGATCTGGGAATACACTAGGTATCTAGCTGTAGAGAGTGTACTTTAAACCTTTATACAATTCTTTTCTTAGCTTCCAAAACTCCTTTATTTTTGTATAAAACTCCAAATATAACAAAATCCCTTCAAAACATATTTTTCTCGCAAAGGGTTTTCTTGCCTAAAAATTTAGAAAATCATAATTATTGATCTAACCGTTCAATTTTTTTAAAATTTACAAGATAGGTTTAGTTTATCTTAAAATTTTACTACAAAAAAAAACAACCACAAATTCACTCCCGATTTTCTAGCATCTAAGAAACCCTAGCAGACACTCCAAACCCTAATTTACAAGCACCTAAAAAACTATTTTTCTTACATCTCAAAAACCCGAACTCCAAATATCATAAAAATTATGCTTGAATTTTATTAACATGAAATTACACATTCCTTGAAATTTTGAGCCAAAACCTTGTCAAATTGCTCAAGACATAGCTCAAGAGACAAACACTAGTAAATCGGTTTACTTACTACCCTTAGATTGCATGTGCTGACTTCAAAATCCAATAACTCCTTCACCCCAACTTAGAATCCAGTAAGCAGTATGTGAAAAGTATAGCCGCAAAAGTGCTCTCTTCAGTCGCAGTCGCCGATCCTCAATTGCCATCCGTACGCGTGCGTTATGCCCAAAAGAGTGACAGTAGGTCCAAAACTAACATCTTAACTTTGAGCGCCTATAATTTCTTCATAAAAACCCCAAATGATACAAAACTTGCACCAAAACCTTAACCAAAAACCTAAAATTTCTAATCCTAGCCTTCAAAGTTCGAATGGCCTCGAGAAACTAACCCTAATCCCTAATATGGCCTCGGGCAGCCTCCTCAAAGCCCATTGGTCTTGATTTTTGACCAATAGGAATGGAGATTTTTATTTTTCATCTCCATTCATCTATATTGGTGCCCTAATTACTCCCTTTGCTACCAAAATCCTTCTTCAATCCTTTTTCTTATAAGATTTACATAATTTAAGCTCTAAACACCAAATAAAAGAACCAAAATAAGTTTTCAAATGTCACCAATGTCTAATAAAGGTGACTCTAAATATTTAGAAGTTACTATCAACCAAAACCAATCTTAAAAGCCACTATCAAAAGGAAATTAAAGTTATATAAATTCTATAGTAATCTTTTTAAACAACCTCTTCTCAAAGTAATAATCAAATTATATTCTACAAGCAACTAAAATCTACTAACATGGCTCTCACTATGTTACTTAATAAATTATATATTAAGTACATAATTACATTATTTTCATATAGTAGCCAAACCATAACACGACACAATGTATATGGATCACAAGAACCTCAAGTATTTTATATCAGCACACGTATTAAATCATCGTCAAGCTCGTTGGAGCATGTCTTTATCAAAATTCGAATTCATCATCACTTATCGGCCAGAAAAACAACAAGGTTTGTCTAATGCTTTGTCTAGATGTTCTTATCTTGTACCAAAAGAAGGAAATGCAGCTTTTGAGCAACAAAGAATGATTCTCTTGAAGCCAGAGCAATTTCATCTTTGAGCAATAAAATCAACATTGACTGTTGATTTAACTTTTCTTAAGCAAGTCCAGTTAAGTATGTCTTCAGACCCTCTTGTTCATGATATCAAGAATAATTCTTCTAAATCTCATGATCCCTCTAAATTTGAATTCAAAAATAACCTACTCTGTTTCGAAGGACGCCTATATATTCCAGAAGGAGAAGCATGTTTATGTATTCTTCAAGCTCATCACGACTTTCCAGCAACAGGATATTTTGGATATAATAAGACTTTGGAGCTAATATCTAGAGATTTTTGGTGGCCTCAAATATAAAAGGGAGTCAAAGATTTTGTACAATCATGTGATGTTTGCTCAAGATCAAAAACTCCTCATCATCGACCTTTTGGACTTCTTCAGACATTACCCATTCCAGAACAACCATGGTCTTCTGTTTCTATGGACTTCATCACAGATCTTCCAATCTCAGATTCATATGACTCTATATTCATAATAGTAGATCATTTTACCAAGATGGCACATTTTGTATCATGTACAAAACCTATCACAGGTGAAGAAACAGCTAAGTTCTTTCTTGACAATATCTATTGCTATCATGGATTATCCAGGGATATTATATCAGATAGGGAAACTCAATTTGTATCAAGATTTTGGCGGACTCTTTTCAAGATTCTAAAAGTGGATATAAAACTATCTTTGGCATTCCATCCTCAAATTGATTGACAAACGGAGCGTGTTTATCAAGTTTTGGAGTAATATTTAAGATGTACCATTAACTACCAACAAGATGATTGGACAACTCTTTTACAATTGGCTGAATTTGCTTACAATAACACGGTACATTCTTCTACAAAACAAACACCTTTCTTTGTTAATTATGGTTATCATCCACGATTTGATACTTTTGGCTTTTCAAAAGTTGATAATCCTGCTGCAAAAGATTTGGCGATTTATTTATCAGAGCTAAATGCAACAATGAAGGCACAGTTAAAAGAGGCTCAAGAACAACAAAAAATCAATGCGGATGTCTATCGAAAGGAACAACCACTATTCCTCTTGGATGATAAGATATGGCTACTTTGTCACAATATCAAGACCACTCGTCCTTATGACAAGTTGGACTATCAAAGGCTTAAACCATTTTCTATTTCTGCACAAATCAATCCAGTTGTATATCGTTTACATCTACCGGAGTCAATAAAAATCCATCCAATATTCCATGTGTCTCTTCTTGAACCATACAAGACAGTGGACATACCAAGAAGATGACAAGCTCCACCTCTTCTTATAGAAGTGGACAATAATGAAGAGTTTGAAGTAGAAGAAGTCTTAGATTCAAGGTGGCGTCGAAATAAATTGGAATATCTTGTCCATTGGCGTGGATATGATATTAGTGAATGCACATGGAAGTCAATAAAGAATCTTGTAAATGCAGCAAAGGCGATGGAGGCTTTTCATCGACAATATCCATCAGAATCAAGATGAAAATCTTCTTTATAAAAGAAACAAGATCTAAGCAAGATAACATTCTATTTTTAATCCTTATTTATAGCTTCTTTTTAGTTGTAATACTCAGGAGATGGAGAACCAACAACCAGCGGATTCGACTCAAGAGCCTTCATTTGCTAACTTATTGGACAAGAGATTACAATTGTTACAACCTTCAAGACGATGCAATCGAGATGAAGATCTTCAAGAATGACATGTTCTTCCTTGAATAGATGGCGAGATACAACGCGTTTGATATCACGATTTGAGAAGAGACTCCCAATGTTTGGTGATTTTGCTAGAGGTAGGAACAATTCCTGATGATGTTCCAAATATTCTATTCGAAAGAAGTCATGAAGGCCTCAACAATGATCAAATAACTAGGTGGTCTTCCCGCCCTGGTATGAAACACTACTGATGGTTGAGAGGCCCTATCAATCATCTTCAAGGAGAACAAAGATCAGAGTATGTGGCAAATACAATTCATCACATTATAGATTTCTTCAACATATGATGACCACTCCTCGTAGAACTCGTTCCTAGAAGGGGGGGTAATGTCATGGACATACTCATGTAAGATAGTAATTACATACACAAATAGGTGGAAGTAAGTAAAAGTAGATAAAAATAAGTTAATTCTATAATATTTAATATAGAAGCTTCCTAAAAGCATCATAGATGCTGCTTTGACTTCATAGGTATCTTTAATTGACTTTTTGGATTAAAAACGTGGTGAACAAGTTGACTATGTACCACACATATTGTTAGCTAGAAGATCAAGCTAACTATATGGCCCACACGTAGAAAAACTTGCCTTATAAGTCAAGGCATATGTCCTACAAAGTCAATACATATTGGAGGTCCTATAGAACGTCGCCACATAGCCCCTAGTTAGATAGTATATATAGAGATAAGAGTGAAGCGTCTAGGAAGCTTCCATACCAAATACTATAGAATTAACTTATTTTTATCCACTTTTACTTACTTCTACCTATTTATACATGTAATTATTAGCTTACATGCATATGTCTCTGACAGAGGGTCAGGTAAATCGAGCATCAATTTCTTTACTTCTTATAATAATCTATAGAAAAATTAGTTAATAATTGCAGTATCATCGTACTTGATATCAATTGTAAGTTATTGAAACTGTGAAGCATATAATGTTATAGATTAATTTTTTTATCGCAAAATATAAATCTTGTTGGTTGCAACACAAGTTGCATCATGTTCTCTATACATGGACCAAAATTTTGCCTAAAATGCCTTCAAATTATCCAATATTGAATCTCGTTGTTCAAGAAAAGATAAAAATCATAATAGTGATAAATCTGATTGAAGTGTATTAATGAATTTAACTTGTGATCTTGGAGTTGGATAGCTTTGAGGTTGAAGTTCAATCACAAATTGTATTTAATTGATAAACCTCAAAATTTGGATCTTGTATCATTAAACTTTTCGGTATCATGTTGTAACATGACTATGTGGCAAAAGATCATAATATGGATCTTATTATAGAAGAGCCAAGTTAAAAGATAAATTAAAAAAATATGGATAAAAGATAAGAAGGTAATAAAACTTTTAATAGTAATATTGCCTTTTTAAAAAAATAACTTCTACTTACTTTGTTGAGTCATAAATAAGGAAAAACAAAGTAGATTGGAAAAATAAATGATATCTTCAGAAGAAAATTAGGAGTAAATTTTAACAAAAACTATCTAAAAAAACTAGATATTGATACTTGGAGAGGGCCGGTTATGAACTAAGATCAATATCGGACCCTAAGGTACAAAACTGAGCTTCGACAATGATTTTGGAATTCTTTTAGAGATTGGAGATAAGTTTTGGGAATTGACTTGATATATTTACTTTGATTGTTGATTTGGTGTGATTTGAGTGTGTATTGACTTTGTAAGAGCTTTGCTTCATTAAAATTTGTTTTGGGTGACTCTAAATTTATGAAATAAAGTGGGTAATAATTTTTGGAGAATTTTGTAAGTTTGGTAATAGATCTATAAGTGAAATTTTGAAGATTTGTGGATATAAATGTGTTCAATATATGCTATATGTTTGAGCTTGATCAAAAGATTGGATCAAAGATTATTGAGGTTGAAGTGGATCAAGATCTTTGAAAGTAGAGTTTTAGGTCTAGTAAAGATTTCTTAGATTTTTTGAAATCTATCAATTGGATTAGAAAAAAAGTTATATGTGTAGATAATAGACTTATTTTTCTACATATACGAAAAATTTGAAATGAATCAAACAGTTTAATAAAAATTTTATTGACACTAAAAATTCAATATTTAGATTGAAGAAGGAGGCCAACAATATCTGAGAAAATATTAGGATTGATCTTATTTTTGATAAGTTTGAACTTCTTCAAAAAACATTTACTTCTTGTTAACTTAATCGTTAAAAGGTGTGCAAATTTTGAGTTAAAATCAACTATTTATTCATTAGTTACTGAGGTTTAAATTTACTATAGGAATTACTTGAGATTATTTAGGATTTTTTGAGCTCTTAATTATACTCTAAAATTTAATTTTTTGTTATTTTCTTATTTTATGATAATTAAACATGTTAGATTAGGATTTATATAAATAGAATTTAGTTTTATAGAATTTTTAGGATTACAATCCTTGATGGTATAAATTATAGCCTAATTCCTTGAATTAGGTTAATTAGGACTAAAGTGATAAATACAAGAGAAGCAATGAAATTCTCATTTTGAAGAATTTCACAAAAATTACCAAGATCCTTATAAGTAAAAATTTCCATAAAAATTATAATTAAGCATGGATTGAGGCATTTGAGTAGTCGATCTTAGCTTAAAAAGGGGTTTTGAATACAATAGTGAAGTTAGATTTACAAAAAAATACTTTCTTGACCACTTATAAGAGCCATCAGCCTAGGTAACAAGTTTCGCTCTTGTATGAATGAAGGCCATAGATTTAGATTAGGGATCTTAAAAATCAAGGGTGAAGATGTAGCCACTCTTCTACAAGCCTACACTCAATTGTATAAGAGAGGCTTGGTTTTCCAAGCCCTCTCTCTCTCTTCTTTTGGGTGAAGGGCGGAGCTATGCCAAAATTTGGCCAAAATCCTAATCTTAATTTTATTTAGATTTTAATTCTCATTTTGAACCTTATGATTGTATAAGTATGTATTTTTCATTGTGAAGGATGATCATTAAGTTTTAAAATATGTTTCATTGAGGTAGATATCTCCTCAGCCTTTCAAATATCCCAAGGGTTTCAAGGGCCTTGGATTTTCTTCAATCAGTCACTTATTTTCTTTTTTTTCGATTTGAGATTCTGAGTAATTGTAGCTTTTGTTTTTAGCTTTCCGATAAGGTAAGATTCGCTTGATTTGGAGTAAGAAGGAATTTTTGGTGAATTTTTGAGTTCGAGGGAGTCGACTGCCTTTGCAGTTTGAATCAATCGAGTTTGGAAAGGCATTTCTCAGTGCTTGATGATTGGCTTTCTTTGAAATTTTGGGAGCTTGAAGATTTATAAGCTGAGCTCTGAAAGGCATAATTTTTGTTGAATTTAAAGACAATCTGAATTTTTAGTGAATTTCTAAGTGAAGAGGATTGGTCACCATGGCAGTTTGGATCACTCAACTTCAAAGGAGAAATTCTCACGACTGGATCATTAGATTGCAACGAGGATTATTGGATCAAAAGTGTCTTCAAGTTAGCCTTGCAACAAGCTAAGAGTCATTCAAATTGAGGCCGATTACAAATTTTGGCAAATTTTGGAGTAGAAGGGGGTCGTTGCCTTCAATCCTTATGTGTTGTCAAGGTACCTTCGCTTTCACCTCTCTTACTTTATTTTTACTATCATCTTCACAATGACTTGTAATCTCCAAATTTCACTTTTTGGCTAATAAATTTTAAGTTTCAATTTTAACCTTTAATATTCTCACTTTAACTTTTAACTTTAATTTTTAACTTTTTACTTAACCTTTAATCTTAACTTTTAACTTAACTTTTTCTAAACTTAACCTTTAAATTTTAACTTTTAACTTAATCTTTTAATCTTAATTTTTAACTTTAACTTTTTTAACTTAACTTTTAACTTAACATTTAATTCAAACTTAAGTTTTTATTTTTATGGTCAATTAATAGTAATAACTTAGTTAATTATTTTTACTATTTTTGCATAGTAAATTTTATTTAATATATTAATTTAATATTGGTAATAATTGCTTGGAAGGCCTAAAACTAATTTAATTTTTAATATAAATATTTAAATTAATCTAAAAATTACATAATTGGGAGTTCTCTAATTCCACCTCTTAGACTTATTGTATGATATAGGTTTCATCAAGTGGTGAAATTTGGCCTCAAAGATTTAATCAAGTGGTGAAATTTGGCCTCACAGATTTAATAGGATTTATTTAGGATTTATTTAGGATTTGATTAGGATTTGACTAAGGTTTGTTTAGGATTTGATTAGAATTTAATTGGAATTTTTTAAAATTTGACTCGGATTTATTTAAAGTTGATTAGGATTTGATTAGGATTTGACTAGGATTTGGTTAGTATTTGATTAAGATTTATTTAGAATTTTATTAGGATTAATTTAAAATTATTTAGGATTTGATTAGGATTTAGTTAGGATTTAGTTAGGATTTGGTTAGGATTTGATTAGGATTTGATTAAAATTTGATTAGAATTTGGTTAAGATTTTATTAGGATTTATTTAGGATTTGGTTAGAATTTGATTAGGATTTAATTAAAGTTTCTATTTTAATATTTTATTAAAATTTCTATTATAGTATATTTTTTAATTCTATATTATTTCTTTATGATTTTTAAAGATTCTTTAACAATACTTTGTGTTTCTTACATAATTCTTTTGAAATTTTGATTGAATTTGATTTGATGTTTGATTATATTTTCTAATCTTTAATTGTAATTTATTTAAGGATCTATTAGAATTGGTAAGACTTATTTTTGTAATTTTTTTTTATCTTCCATAGCGAGGTGTCCGGTGCATTCTCAAGCCAAACGCCAGATATTATGACATCAGGCAAGGCAACTCTTGGTTCTCCAATAATTGAAGGATAATATCTTAAACCTTCAATAATTAGAGAACCAAGAGTTGCCCTGCCATGCCATCAATAGAGGGACATGATTTGGTGTAGATGTTGAGGCAGCTCTAATCATTTCAATGTTCTTATTTCCTGTCATTCTTATTGATCTTTGTAGTAGTAAACTAAGTTGATGCATCGCAAGCATCAACTTCTTCAATTTCTCTTACATTTATACCATTGCACTTTTCATTTCAACAAGATCTACGATAATAACAGTCAAAAAAATATCTAATACCACTTGAGATAAGTAGAAGAAAAGAACTTAAAGACAAAGAAATTACTAAGAAAAATATTTGTTTAAAAGAAGGTAATCTATAACTTCTAATATGCTTATGTCTTATTAAGAAAAAGGAATAATCCACTCTTAATCAAAAAAAGACAATGCTCTCATATTGTAGGTATACTCTTATCCATTTATCAAAGACATGAACTGAAAGATGATACATAAACCAATGAAATTTGTATCAAAAAAAAGGTGAAAAAATAAAAATAAGGAAGTACATATATTAAAAAGAAATTGAAATGGCTTATTGCCAAAAGGCAAGAAAACTTAAGATTCTTGAAACTAGGCTAGAAGCAAGAAAGGAATTGACAAGAATGAAGAACGTTTCACTCTTGTCTCTATATATACTATCTAACTAGGAGCTACGTGGCGATGTTCTATAGGATCTTTAATATATGTTGACTTTGTAAGACACATGCCTTGACTTACAAGACAAGTTTTTCTATGTGTAGGCCACATAGTTAGTTTGGTGTTCAAGCTAACAATATGTGTGGTACATGGCCAACTTGTTGACCACGTTTCTAATTCAAAAAATCAATTATAGATAGTTATAAAGTCTAAGCAACATCTATTAAGCTTCTAAAAAGCTTGTGTAGAAGATATTATAGAATTAATTTACTTTTATCTGCTTCTATTTATTTCTATCTATTTATATAAGTAATTATTGGCTTACATGTATTTGTCCGTGACAATATCTTAAATATTGCTTTAGAACTTGATTCACCTATTTTTTTTACTGATTAGTTTGAAGATAAAAAGCTAAAGAGAGTTTTATATCTATCTTTAATATTTTTAAAAGGATTTTCTAAAATCTTGATATAAATTTAGTCCCTCTATCTGATATAATATCCTTGAACAATCTAAGATAGCAATAGATATTATCAAGAAAAATCTTAGCTGTTCTTTTATATATGATAGATTTTGTATATGGTACAAAATATGCCATCTTGATAAAAAGAACTATTATCATGAATATAAAATCATACAAACTTAAAATTGAAAGATTTATGATAAAATCCATAAAAATAGAAGACCATGATTATTTCAAAATAGGTAATAGCTAAAGTAGTCCATAAAATCAATGATAAGGAGTTTTAAATATTAAATAAATATTATATGATAATACAAAGTCTTTAACCACATTTTACATTTGAAGCCACCAAAAATCTGTAGATATTAGCTCAAAAGTCTTGCTATATCAAAAATATCTAATTACTAGAAAGTCATGATGAGCTTAAAGAATAAGTAATTATGCTTTACTTTCTAAAATATATAATTCTTCCTAGAAATAGAATAGATTATTCTTAAATTTAAAATTAAAAGTATTATAATAGTTAGAAGAATTATTCTTGATATCATGAACAAAAGGATCAAAAGTTATATTTGATTGAATTTGCTTCACAAAGATTGAATCAACAATCAATGTTGATTATATTGCCTAAAGATGAAAATGCTTTGGCTTCAAAAAAATCATTCTTTATTGAATAAAAGCTGTATTTTATTCTTTTGGTATAAGATAAGAATATCTAGAAAGGACATTTGATAAATCTTGTTGTTTTTTGGATCTATAAGTGATGTTGAAATCAAATCTTCATAAAAACATATTTCAATGGTGTCGTATTGTAACACGACTATATAGTGAAAGATGATAATATAGATCTTATTATAGAAGAGCCAAGTTAAAAGATAAAGTAGAAAAATATGGATAAAAGATAGGAAGGTAGTAAAACTTTTAGTAGTAGTACTGCCTTTTTACAAAAGTGACTTCTACTTACTTTGTAGGACCATAAATAAGGCAAAACAAAGTAGATTGAAAAAATAAATGAAATATGCATCTTTAGAAAGAAGTTAAGAGTAAATTTTGGTAAAATTTACTTAAAAAAATTAAATATTGATACCTAGAGAGGGCCGGTTATGAACCACATTCGAAATCAAACCTTGAGTCACAAAACCGAGTCTCCATGACAACTCGAGGATTCTTTTGCAAATTGAAAAATAAGGTTTGATAGCAAACTGGATATGATTTTTATAAGCATTGATTTTGGATAAATTAGAGTTGTTATGACTTTGTAAGAGCTTTACAAAGTCAAGATTGTTTTTGGATGACTTAGGTTTTGTAAAATAAAATAGGCTTGACGTTCCTAGTGATTTCAAGCGTTTTATAATAGATCTAGAGATGAAATTTTGTGGATTAATGGTCATAGTTGTACTTAATGTGTGTTATGAATCTTAGCATGATCTAATTGTTGAATTGAGGGTTATTGAGATTTAAGTGGGTCAAGATCTTAGAAAATAGAATTTTAGATCTAGTAAGGATTTTTAAGATTTCTTGCAAGCTACTAGTTGGATTGGAGTGAAATTTATGTGAGAGAATATTAGACTTATATTTCTATGTGTATGAGAATTTTGAGATCAATCGAATGGTAAAAAGAGAGATATTGGCTCTAGGAGATTGGCATCAAGATCAAAGAAGGAGGCCATCGAATATCCAAGCACATTTTTGAGCCTATTGTCTATTTGCTAGGTGCCCAGAGCATTCTCAAGCAATACGTCATGTATTATGATATATTTGGTGAACTTGACATGAAAAGCTTGAGGTGGAAGGTATTTGATTATCTTGGATTATTTGCATTATGGAAAAAAAAAAAAAAAAAAAAAAAAAAATACGAGTTGAAAGAAGAGCTTTGGATGGTGGGTGAATTGAAGCTTTTGAATTCTTAGAGCTTTGGAGACTATCTTAAAATAAAATGATAATATTTGGATTATCATGGAGTACTATAAGGCTTTATAGATATGTTGGAGTATTTTGAAGTATCATAAGGTATTTATTAGAGCATTTCAAGGAATATTTTTGATCGTTATAGAATAAAATGGAAGATGTATCATTAAGGTCTTTGGATAGGTCAAATATTTTGGATGGATCAAATATTAGTGAGCTTTTCAAGGCTTTCTATATATTCATAGAGGAGCAACAAAGAATGCAAGCGATTAAAAAAGATATCACAAGGGCATTACAAAGAATCATCAATAAATTTGAGAGATTTGAAGGATGCAACATCACTAAGTTTTTACAAGTTTATACATGTGAGATGGAGACATGCCAAATCATTAAGGCAAAGATGATCTCAAGCTTATATTTGGCTATTGAACCTAGATTTAATAAAAATATGAAGAGATTGCTTAGAAGGGGTGTAGAGACATAGTCATAATTTCAATAACTTTTGAAGGAAGAATTTATTGATCAAGATGAGGATAGGATTACTAAACAAAAGTATTTGGATTGGATAGAATTACAACCAAGCAAGCATATGGATCTTTATGAATCCTTAGAAGAATTTGATAGGAGATTTTATCAACTCTCATCCTTAGAGAGACGATCATTTGGTGCTTTAAAGGTAGAGTTGTTTTTAAATGGTCTTAATATTGCCTTGGGAGATGAATTTTTCATGCTTCTTGTAGATGAGTCTACACAAAGTGATTGTATCAATAATTGGAAGAAATTGAAAAAAGTAGTGGTTTTTTTAGCAAGGCAAGAAGAAGCAGAAGCTAAAAGAGTTGCAATATGGCCTAAGAAATCTTCTACTTTGGCTTCTATGTCATCTTTACTAATACAAGGGACTAATCTTAAAAAAAGAAAAATAGAAGAGCAAGTGGGGGACTTTAATGGAGAAGCCAATTCTTTGCAAATGAAAGAAATTGGATCTTATATCGAGGGTGGTGAAGGAGATAATAAAGATTCTTTTCAAACTATTACTATAGAAGGCCAAGGTATCCAAAAATTTGAAGGTAATATGAAAATCAAGGATTTGAAAACTAACGACAATGCAGTTGGAAGCTATGGCTATTCTATATTGAGTAAGTTTGTACAAGTTGGTGATGGCAATTTGGATGGAAAATCTTTTGGTGATAAAAAAGTATTTTCTATATTTGAAGGAAGTGAAGATGTTTTGTCCAGTGCTTTGGAATATATTGATGAATTAAAGATTGAGCCTTCAAAAGAGATGGATTATGAATCTACTCAAAGTTATGATCATAGAAGTTATATAAATTGACAACATTATAATGTACGAAGTGGTGGAATTAGGCATGGAGATGATGATGAAAGTCAAATTACATATGGCTATGAGACCACATATGCATTAGATAAAAGAAGTTATGAATTTTCACATGATCATAATAGAGAAGGTTATTAGATTACACAAGGTTATGATACTAAATGTGGTTGTGAAACCACAAAGGATTATCATGAAAGTTATGAGACTTTTTAAGAGCATGAGATTTTGAAAGGGCATGAGATTTCTCAATATTATGAGATTATACAATTCTTTGAAACAACAAAAGGTTATGATATTTCATAAGGATGCATTTAGGAAGATATGAAGGATGTTATACAAGATTATATGGAAAATAAAGATTATGGGACAAAAGATAAGGATGCCAAGTTATTGACTAAGATTAAGTTAATTATATATACTTTTCTTTTGGAGAAAGAACAAAGTTATATAGATAATGCATGTATAATGGAAACAAAATTGGATTTTGATAAAGATAAGGTTCATCATCAAGTATGGAATTCAAGGATAGAAAATCTAAAAATCTTCAAATATGAAGACATGGGCAATGGATTTAAAGATTACATGGACATCTTAAATGGGACTTGGAATCAAAGAAATAAGAAAAAAAATACAAACAAGATGTATGTAGCTATATGGAAGAGATTTAGATTTAATCTTTTTATTTTAAATTTTGTACCTCGCCAATAGTTTGGTCATGTATAAAAGAGGATATTTCCAAACTACTTATATATGGGGAGTAGAGGGAAACATTGGTATTAAATAAATAAATAAATAAATAAATAAAATTGAAGAAGTATCATTATAAAGTAAGACTATAGAAGTATAAAAAAAGAAGTATTCTTATAAGATATAAGTGCTTTTGATTCAAGTTTTATTAGCATTCAAAAAAAAAAAAAAAAAAAAAAAAAGAGAAAGAATTATGTAAGTTAGAAATATTAAAAGATAATGAAAGATTTTTGGTATTTATAAAGAAAATGGATTGGAAGATTTTTGAAAAAAATTGCAGTAAAATTTATAGGTTAGGATTGTAGACTTGTTTTTCTATGTGTGTAAAAAGTTTGAGATTAATCAAATGGGGAAAAAGAGTGATATTGGCTCTTTAAGATTGGCATCAAAGTTGGAAAAGGAGGCCAACCAATATTCGAGCACATTTTTGAGGTTATTGCCTATTTGATAATTTCAATCTTTTTCAAATTTTTTGTACTTATTTTAAACTTAGTTTTTAAGAAATGTGAAAAATTTGAGTTAAGATCAATAGTTCATTTATTAGTTATTGAGGTTTAAATTTATTGTAGAAATTACTAGGATTTGGTTAGTATTTGATTTAGGATTTAGGATTTGATTAGGATTTGATTTAGGATTAGAATTTGATTAGGATTTGGTTAAGGATTTAGGATTTGGTTTAGAGTTTAAAGTTTGGTTAGGATTTGAGATTTGGTTAGGATTTGATTTAGGATTTGGTTAGGATTTGATTTAGGATTTGGTTAGGATTTGATTTAGGATTAGGATTTGGTTAGGATTTGATTTAGCATTTAGGATTTGGTTTAGGGTTTAAGATTTGATTAGGATTTGATTTAGGATTTAAAATTTGATTAGAATTTGATTTAGGATTTATGATATTATTAGGGTTTGTTTAGAGTTTAAGATTTAGTTTGTTTTTGGTCTAAAGTTTGAATGAAGTCCAATAGGATTTCTACTAGGATTAAATTAAGATTGAATTGAGATGTATTTGAGATATATTTGTAATCATTCTAATATTTTTTTAAGATTTCTTATTATTTCTTTGTAATTCTTTTGAAGTTTTTTTGAATTTGATTAAAGTTTGCTTAACATTATTATAATCTAATTAGAATTTAGTTAATATTCTATTAGAATTAGGATTTTGTTTTTGTAATTTCCATTCTACCTTCCACAGCCAGGTGCCCGGAGCATTCTCAAGCAAGACTTCACGTATTACAACAATGGATTTGGCGAAAATTCAAAATACATATTCACATAAAGTACTTGAGGTTCTTGTGATTTGTATGTACAATAACTAGATTAGAAGTGCCATCTAAATAATGTCGCCATTTTTTAAATAAATTTACAATTACAAGAAGCTCTTTGTTGTTGATCTTGTAGTTAATCACAAGTATTAAAAATTTTGTGGAATGAAAAATAAATAGGTAGAGCTTAATATTTGCTTTCATTTGTAATAAAAAAACATTCTTAACAAAGTTTGATGTATTTGTTTCTATAAAGAATGCCTTAAAAAAAATTAATGCAATATAAAATTGGTACAAAAATAAATATTATCATCAAGATTTCAAAATATATTTTAGCTTCTTTACTTCACTCAAGTTTGTCTTTACATGTCAGGCATTTAAGAAGAACTATAACTTGAAAAAAGTTCTTAATGATAGTCTAAACTTTCTTAAGATCCATTACTAATACTTTATTAGAAATGGTGTATCTTAAGAAATTAACTTGAGTAGCATAGAATACACACTTTTTTAGCTTTGCATATAATCATGTATTTTTAAGTTTTTTTAACACATAAAAAATATGAAGTTCATGTTTTTTTGTATTTTTAGAGTAGATTAGAATGTCGTCTAAGTAATAAATAATAAAATCATCAAAAAAATCACAAACAACATCATTCATGAAATGTAGAAAAGTAACTAGTATAATTGTGAGTCCTTAAGACATGAAATTATATCTAAAATATCCATACCTAGTTTGAAAAGTAGTCTTCTATTCATCTCTTTTTTTTAATATAGATCAGATTATATGCTCCTTGTAGATTTATTTTATGTAGATCTTTGCTTGATTGAGTTAGTCAAGAAGTCCTAAAATTAAAAGTAAAGGATACCTATTCTTTATAATAATTTTATTAAGTCCTTGATAGTCTATGCATATCTATAAAGATCCATCTTTTTTCTTAATAAGTAAGATAGAAGCTCCTATTGGAGATTTCAATTGGCATATGAAATTCTTAAATAAGTTCTTATAAATATATTCTTTTAATATAGCCAATTTATTTTGCAATAAGCTATAGATTGGTTAGAATAGTAGTTGAGCTCCTTCTTGTCAATCAATTGTACAATTATAAGGTCGATACTTTAAAAGAATATTTACATTTTTTTTTAAAACATTCCAAAAATCTTGATTTTGGCTAAGAATGCTACTTAATATCGATTCATAATCAAAAATAGGTGTGGTATATATAATAAAAGATGATCTTTCTTTTGTCACATGCATGAAAGCTCTTGTACCTACTAATAAGGATTTGGATGTACTAAGCTTATCTATTTTTATTTTCCTATTGAGATTTTGGATTAAACTACAAGAAAATTTAAGATTAGAAAAATCCAATCTATTTAAAGATTATATTTTTTTAACCTCAAAAATCCTAAAATAACTAGATTAGAAGGAGATCTTATCACATTGAATATTAGTATACTATTATGATCTTTAATTGTTATATCTAAGAAATAGTCTCATGACTAATATCTCCAAAAGATAATAAACGACCATCTATAATTTCTACATGTATAGGTTTAATTTACTTAATTAAAGATATTTCTTATTTTTTGAAAAAGTCTTTATTTATAAAATAGACAGAGGCTTTTGAATCTAATAATGTAAAGACTTTGTAATTTTGAGGTCCTAAATACACATCTATTATAAAACAAGGTGAAGAATTTGAGAAGAGAATATGACCTTAATTAGATGTTGTACATGATTCCAATTACATAGTTCCTATTATAGCTAGAAAAACTTATTTTTTGACACATTATCTTCTTTAGTAATCATACTTCTCATTTTGTAATTAGGTTGCTTCTTTAAACAATGTTAAATAATATACATAGCTTTTCCAAAATATAAGTACAAATCCTTATAATGACGTCAAGTCTTTTCTTGCTCAATGAGGAATTTGAAATGCATTATATCAAATTGCATTGGTTTTGGCCTTGATATATAAGTTTCAAAAAACTTGTGAGTTATTGTTATTACTTGGCTTATTCCTCTCCAACCAAATATTTATTCTTGATGCTATTCAAATAATCAATTATTACATACAATGGCTTAAGCAATAAATTATTTTAAAGACTTTTCTTTTAATATTATCAATAACAAATCTTTGATGTTATCCTTCAATCTATATTAAAATTGATTACTAAATTCTTTATCATTTTAGTCCATGTTGCAAGTAAGGTTTTAGAATTCAGCAACATATATAGTAACTAATTGTGATGCTTATTGTAAAGATAAGAGCTTGGTCTTTACTACTCTTTCTTGATTATTATCTCCAAATATAGCCATAAATAATTCTAAGAATGAATTCAAATCATAAAGAAATTGTGAATTTTTTTCTATTATTGATGCAAATCAAAAAAGAACATTTTTAGATAGAAGTGTGCCTATAAATCTAACTTGAATAAATCCATCAAGGTATTGGAAGGGATACAATCTTAGATAGAACTTCACTTGTTGCTAAAATCCTTAAAATTTTGATCTTGTTTTATCAAACTTATAGGGCATATGATCTGTGTTTCCATTATACTTATATTAGTAAATATTTTTAGATTTAGTTGTAAGATTGATCTACTTGCTTCTTTTAACTACACAACTTCTTAACATAGATTTTGAACTTCTTCCATAGGTATAGGATTAGTGTTTCTAAGGTTGGCACTAGTGATGCATGATATTTCTACTCTAAAAGTATTGACAAATTTATGAAGATCTGCAATAGTTGTAAATCTATTCTCACTACCATCAAGTTTAGCATCCAAAATTTTTCCTTCTATTTTAAACAACTTAAAAAATCTACAAGTCAAATTAGAAGAAGGTAATCTACAACCTCTAATATCAAATGAAATTTTTTACAAAGAAGGATAATCCACTTTCTTTAAGAAAAAAAAAAATTGAGGTTAGAAAATTCAACAATTTTTTTAAAGGTGGATAATCTAAAATATTTAAAAAATATTAATAGAAGTAAAGTAATTTACTTTCTTCTAAAACAAAAAATTGACCATTTTATATGGTTTCAAAAAAGATACATAAAATACAAGATGGATTTTCATAGAAATTGATGTTTGGTGAAGATGTAAAAGAAAATAGTATTAATGGAGAAGAAATGGAATCTTAGTAAGTCTTAGAAGCAATTATCTTAGTTGGTTTAGTATTTTTTTTACTCAATATTGAGTATTGAAGAATATTTACTAAGGTCAATATTTATATTATCCTTTTATTTATACATATTATTTATAAAAAAAAGTATAAATATTAGTTAGTTGTTAGAAGAAGCATAACAAAGAACCTCATGTCTTTTTAGTTAGTAATATAGAAAGTAAGATTTATAGTAGATTTAAATTAATTTTATTATTATAAAAATCATCAAGGTAGTAACTTATAGCCTTCAATTAATATTAGTATTATAGAACCATTATAAGAATTTTTAGAATTTTTTTAGAATTTGATTTAGGAATTTTTAGAGCAATTTCCAAGACTTTGGTAAAAATGAGTTTTATCACTTTAAAAGCCATTATGAAGAATTGGAGTAAGATTTCAAGGTCATAATAGATTCATAGGCTAATTGGGTATTTTTAAATACCATGATAAAGTCAAAAATTTAAAAAAATAAGTTTTACTAATAGAAAATAGGAGGGTCAGTAACTAGTCTAGTCATTTAAGGAAAAGAGGTGTACAAATTCCATATGGGTTGTTGTCAAGGACATGAACTAAAAGATGATGCATAAACCAATGAAATCCATGATAGGTGGAAGGACATGATTTGGTGCAGACGTTGAAGCAACTCTAATCATCTCTATATCCTCACTTCCTGCCATTCTTGTTGATCCTTATGGTGGTAAGCTAAGTTGATGCATCGCAAGCATCAACTCCATCAATTACTTTTACATTTGTGCCATTGCATTCTTCATTTTAACAAACTCTGTCATAATAATATTCAAAAAAATATCTAATACCACTTAAGATAAGTAGAAGAAATGGACTTGAGAACAAAGAAAATACTAAGAACAATATCAGTTTAGAAGAGAATAATCCACAACTTCTAATATGCTAATGTCTTATCATAAGAAAGAGGTAATCTACTCTTAATCAACACAAGACAAAGCTCTGATATTGTAAGTGTAGTCTTGTCAATCTGTCAAGGACATGAACTGAAAGATGATGCATAAACCAATGAAATCCGTGTCAAAGAAAGAATGACAAAATAGAAATAAGGAAGTACATATATTAAAAGAAACTAGAATGGCTTATAGCCAAAAGATAAGAAAACTTGAGTCTCTTGAAACTAGACTAGAAACAAGAAAGGAGTTGACAAGAGTGAAGAAGGCTTCACTCTTGTCTCTATATATACTATCTAACTAGGGGCTATGTAACAATGTTCTATAGGACCTCCAATATGTGTTGACTTTGTAGGACACATGCCTTGACTTACAAGGCAAAGTTTTTTACATGTAGACCACATAATTAGCTTGGTCTTCAAGCTAACAATTTGTGTGACACATGGCCAACTTGTTGACCACATTTTTAAACCAAAAAATCAATTAAAGACACCTATAAAGTCAGAATAATATCTATGAAGCTTCTACGAAGCTATTATAGAAGATATTATAGAATTAACTTACTTTTATTCACTTCTACTTACTTCTACTTATTTATATAAGTAATTATTAGATTACATGCATATGTCCGTGACAATTATAGCACCTTAGGTATACGTAGGAAGTTAAGACTAAGACCTCAAGGCCTCTTTAGATAACTAATATATACTACTTGTGAACCTTGGTGATGTTCAAATTCTTGATCTCTTAAGCAAGTTATTTTTGAGATAAAATTATTTATTTAACTTTTTATTCATTTACTTGTTACTTTTCAAACCTTCATAATTTACTCATAATAACTAGGATTTATATGTTTCTTACACCATTTTAAAAATAAAAAAATTTAAATTTTTAAAAATATTATTTTTTATGTTTATTTTTTACTTTTTATTGAATAAAAACTTAATGAGCAGACTATGACTAGTTTTATAGTGTACAATCGCTTGATTGCACTCGTTCTACTTATTTTGTATTTTTTTTTTTTTTTTTTTTCTTATTCTTGCTACTTTCACTTCATACCACCCATTATAAGACCGTCTTAATTGAAGCCATATTATAATTGGATTAAGGAATAAGCTTTGTACTTGCACACCTTATATACTACTCCAAAACTTAATTTATATGCTTTTTTTGTCTATCAATTTGAGGTTGGAAAGCCAAAGATAGTTTTATATCTATCTTTAAAAACTTAAAAAGTGTTCTTCAAAGTCTTGATACAAACTAAGTTTTTATATTCAATAAAATATTTTTAAGTGATTTATGATAGTAATAGATGTTTTCAAGAAAAAGCTTAGCTATTTTTTCACTTATGATAGATTTTGTACATGGTATAAAATTTGCTACCTTAGTAAAAAAATTTACTATTAGAAATATAGAGTCATAAGAAGTTGAAACTAAAAAATCTGTAATAAAATCTACAGAAATAAAAGATTATTATTGTTTTGAAATAGATAATGGCTAAAGAAGTCCATGAGGTCAATGAGGAGGAATTTTTGATCTTGAGAAAATATCACATAAATGAACAAAATCTTTGACAATCTTCCATATTTGAGGCCACTAAAAATCCTTAAATATTAGTTTCAAAGTCTTATTGTATCCAAAATATCTTGTTGCTAAAATGACATGACGAGCTTGAAGAACATGTAATCATGTTTCACTTTTTGAAACATACAAGTGCCTCTCAAAATATAGTATATTTTTTTTTGAATTCAAACTTAAAAGTATCATTAGACTTTGAAGGATTTTTTTTAAATCTTAAATAAGAAAATTAGAAGCTATTCTTAATTGAACTTCCTTAATAAAAGTTGAATTAATAATTAGTATTAATTTTATTACTCAAAGATGAAGATACTTTGGCTTTAAGAAAATTATCCATTTTTGATCAAAAATAACATCTCTTTCTTTTGATATAAGGTAAAATTATTTAAAAAGTATATTTGACAAAATTTGTTATTTTTTTGATCAATAAATGATCTTGAATTTAAATTTTAATAAGTACATACTCTAGTGGGCTTAGCAATAATTTAAAATATGTATTAATCTAAAATACTCAATATTCTTATAATCAATATATATAGTGATTGAATTAGGAGCGCCTTTTAAATAATAGCACCATTCTTCAAATAAATCCACAATTACAAGAAGTTCTTTATTGTAGATTTTATAGTTGATCTTGGTTGGTAAAATTTTTTTAAAATGAAAAGCTATTAGATGAAGTCTATTATTTTTTTATTTGTAACAATATGACATCTAAAGCAAATTTTGATGTATCTATTTTTATATAAAATAGATTAAAATAATTGATGTGATACAAGATTGGTGCAAAAAAAAAAAGGTTTTTTTTAAAGATTCAAATATTACTTTTACTTCTTGATTCTATTAAAGTTTGTCTTTGCAAATCAAATATATGAGTAGAATTGTAACTTAAAAGAAGTCCTTAATGAAGATCTAATAATAATTAGAAAATCTCAAAAAGTATAAAATATTTTTTATCATTTTTAGAATCTTCCAATCCATAGTAGTCTGAATTTTCTTAGGATCCATTATAAGTTTATCAATTGAAATGATGTATCTTAAGAAGTCAACTTAAGTAGTATAAAATATAAACTTTTCTAACTTGGCATAGAGTTTTACATCTTTGAGTTTTTGTAGTACATGTCAAACATGAAGTTCATACTTTTTTGGTGTTCTTACAATAGATTAAGATGTTTTCTAGATAATAGATAATAAAATCATCCAAAATCTCTCAAAAGAAATCATTCATTAGATATTGAAAAGTTGCGAGTGCATTTCTAAATCCAAAAGATATAACATTATATTTAAAATATCCATACCTACTTCAAAGTACAATCATATCCTTTGTAATCCTAAAATCCACTACTCTATGGAACTAATACTATACAACGACCTAAAAAAGTAGAATGGAAGAATTCTCAATTGTGAAATTATTAAGTTAATTTAAATGCAGGTGTTTGTAGATCAATTAAAATTAATGCCTTCCAAACAATGATTATCAATATTAAATTAAAATATTAAATAAAATTTACTATGCAAAAATGATAAAAAATTAATTAATTAAGTTATTACTATTAACTTATAGTAAGAATAAAAACTTAAGTTTAAATTAAAATTAAAAGTTAAAAGTTAAATTTAAAAGTTAAATGTAAAAATTAAAAGTTAAAATTTAAATTTAAAAGTTAAAGTTGAAAATTAAATTTAAAAGTTAAAGTTAAAAATTAAATTTAAAAATTTAAGTTAAAAATTAAAAGTTAAAAGTTAAAAGTTAAAGTGAGAATATTAAAGGTTAAAACTTAAAACTTAAAATTTACTAGCCAAAAGTTGAAATGTGGAGATTATTAGTCATTGTGAAGATGAAAGTAAAAATAAAATAAAAGAGGTAAACGTGAAGGTACCTTGACAACATCCAGGGATTAAAGGCAACAACCTCCAGCTACTCCAAAATTTTCCAAAATTTGTTACTAGCTCCAAATTAAATGCTTCTTATTTTTTTGCAAGGTTATCTTAAATATTCTCTTGTTTTATTAAATCTTGTTACAAACTAGTAGTTCAATTGTAAGAATTATTCTTTTGAAGTTGAATAATCCAAACTATTATGGTAATCAACCCCCTTTACTTAGAAATTCGCTAAAATTCCAAATCTTCTTCAAATCTAGCAAAAATTAAACATTTCAAAGCTTAGCTTACAAAGCTCAATTCTTCTAAAATTTTAATTGAATCCAATCATAAGGCATTGAAAAATGCCTTCCCAAACTTGATTAATCCAAATTACAAAGGCAATCGATTCCTTTGTAATAAAAATTTTACCAAAACTTCAATTCAACTCCAAATTGAGCAAGTCTTATCTTGTTGAAAAGTTAACAACAAAATCTACAACTATAAGAAATTTTACATTGAAACAAAAAAATTGACTAATTGATCGGAGAAATCTGAGGCTCTTAAAACCATTAGAGTACTTGGGAGGCCAAAGGAGCTATCTACCACAATGAAGCATGTTTTAAAATATTTATTACAAATTTTTTAAAAAATTTAAGATTTAGTTTGTTACAAATGTTTTAAAACATTTAAGATTTAGTTTGTTACAAATGTTTTAAAATATTTGTAACATTGATAAAACTTGTGGATGGATTATCATTCACAAGTAAAAATCCTTGCCCACCCATCCACAAGTTCACAATGAGATTTAACAATCTAAATGAAATTAAGATTAGGATTTTTGGTCAAATTTTAGTATGGTTTTGCCCTTCATCAAAAGAGGAGAGAGAGAGGGCTTGGAAAACCAAGCCTGTCTTATATAATTGAGTGGAGGCTTGTAGAAGGGTGGCTGCATCTCCACCTTTGATTTTTAAGATTCCTAATCTAGATCTATGGCCGTCATTCACCTAAAAGCTAATTTCGTTATCAATGCTAATGGCTATTGTAAGTGATAAAAAAAACAATTTTTGGTAAATCTAACTTTACTATTGTCTTCAAAATATATTTTTATGCTAAGATTGACTATTTACATGCCTCTATCTATGTTTATTTTTAATTTTTATGAAATTTTTTACCTCTAGAGATTTTAGCAATTATTGTAAAATCCTTCAAAAATAAAAATTTCAATGCTTCAGTGAATCTTTTAAAAATTTCTAATTCTAATTCACTCTAAATCATATGAGATGATTGTAGGTGAACTCATAGGCTTACAATCAATCCTTATAGCAATAACTATTTTAATTTTCTAATCCTTATCATTTTGGTCTTAATTAACGTAACTCAAGGAATCATGCTAGGATTTATACCATCAAAGGTTATAACCCTAAAAATTTAATAAAACCAAATTTTATTTACATAAATCCTAATCTATATGCTCAATTATCATAAAATAAGAAAAAAATAAAAAAATAAAAATTTGGAGCATAAATGAGAGCTCACATCTTTTTTTGATATATATTAGATTATATGTCTCTTACAGATCTATTTTTATATAGATCTTAGCTTAATATAATTAATTAAAAAGTCTACATATCAAAGATAGTAGATACTTATTCACAATAGTGATCTTTGTGGACTAAAATAAATCCGTACTACTTAAAAGTCGATTATGTTTGACAACAATTAAATTACCTAATAGTTTTGATTAACTATAATTAATTCTTAAGACTTATCAATTAACTATTTAATCTCCTGAATAACCTTCTAATCAATAAGAATATTCAATAATATTCACTTTTATAATATTAGTTAAAATAATTTTTTTATTTTATTTTATTTTTATTTTATTTTATTTTTATTTTTTTAATTATTAATTTTTTAATTATTAATTTTCTTATTATTATTAATTTATTTTATGTTATTATTATTTTTCATTCAATATAAATCAAAGATCAACTATTAACAAAAAAATCATCCATAAATAAAAATTTATCCTTAAATAATAATTCATTCAAATATAAGAATTCATTTAAATAAATTTCATCTAATTTTAAAAAAATATATTTACTTCAGTTTTTAATGAAAATTAATTTAATTCAATCCTAACCTAATTCTTTGATTTTCAACCTAACTTCATCTAAATTTGAATTCCTTCTATGAATAAATTTATCTAATCTAAAATCTCATCTTTACCTCAGAATGATTCTTGTAATTACTTCCATTCTAAGATTGAGGTTGTTCCATATGCCTTCTACAACCAATATTTTGTACATGTGATTGACTTTGCACCATAATATTTTCTCCTTTCAAAAACATATAATGCAACTTGTATCAATGAAACCATCGTTTGAAAGAAATAAGAATAGCTTTTTGTACTTGTGCCAACATCTTCAATAAGGCACCATGCCAATAATATCATGTTCCACATTCCCACACTAATCACAAAAAAGAATGTTGATATTGCAGCACTCAATCAAATAAGAAACAATTTGCCACTACGCCAATTAATGAGCACATAACACATAAATGCCCAAATAGATGCAAAACAAACTCCTCAAACGACCATTTTTTTTGCTCTTTTGAGTTCCATATGCCCAATATGATAACTTTCACTACACACATCAATTATAGTAGATCCTAACCATGTTGCTAAAACCATCCAAAATAAAAATCAAAAAAAATAAAATAAAAATAGCCATTGAGTCCCCCTCCTTTATAAATGTTGTCTTTACTACATACTATTCTACCGTAGTGGACTCCAAAAAAAAAAAAAAAAAAAAAAAAAAAATCTAAAATAGGCCTATGCCTACTCCATGATCTACAAAGCATGCAAAACTTTCCAAAAAACATGATAAGAAAGTCAATACAAATAAATTCAAATTTTCATCATTAGATATTCTTTTAGTAATTGTTCTATTGCATTGCAATTAGGATAAAATACTTGTGATATTGTCATAATCAGAATCAAAAGTAAAATAAAATAACAATGAATTTTTCAAATTTTACCTTTTTTGGATTTTTTGCAATCAAAAATATTCAATTAAAAATAAAAAGAGAGGGAAGACAAATCCGATCTTTGACTATTACTTGCAATCTCAAGTTTCAATAATAAGACAATTAATTCTACTACTACACTCATAAGACAATTCTTAGTCATATCAATTGTAATCACTTCAAGGTACTTGTTTATGCATCTTAGAGAGGAAAAAGGAACAACCATGCTATTGTAGCTTTAATCACCATAAGATCAATCATCAACAATAAAAGAATTGATATTATTGATTACAACAAAAAAATATAAATATTTCACCACAAGCTTATTCTTCATTTACAAGAATCTAATTCTACTTGAGATTCAACAAGAGTTGACAAATGCCTTCTCACATCATGGCATGCACTCAATGAAAAAAATCAAAAAAAATAATGCCTTAAAGTACTACATTGCTTGCTTTTGACTAATTGTAATATTTTGATGGAATGAATGAACAATTTTAGTAATACACATCTTTAAAGAAAATCACACCATGAAGATTGGAGCCTCTAGAATGTATTATATAAAATCCAAGAAAATAAAAAAAAAAAAAAAAAAAAATAAGAGAGAGAGAGATCTCAACGGCCATATCCTTATTGATGAAGAGATTGCCACCATTCTTGGATAGCCTCTTGTTCTTTCATCATTTTTTCTTTTTTTGTCTATATATATATATAAATTTATTTTCTTTTTTTTTCATATCTTTTTTCTTCTTTATCCTTGTTCTTTTTACATTTTTTCTCTTCTTTTATCTACTTTCCTCTAGTTTTATTTTTTTTACATATTTTTTCTTATTAGTTTTTTATCTTCTTTCTTCTTATTTTTTTCTTTTTTTCCTTTCTTCTTCTATTCATTTTTTTATTATTTTTATCTATATTTATAGTTTATTTATATTTTTTCTATTTCTTTTATAATTAATTGGATTTAATTTACATTATCTTCTAGTCCAATTAAGTTTCTAATAAAAAAAATATATTATAAAAAAATCATAAATCTCTAATAGCTAAATTAAAAAAATATATGTAATTTAAATTTCTTTTTCAAGAATAATTCTACAAGAAATGTATTTTTGTAACTAATATCCTATTTTATTTTTATTTTCGATTTATCTTCAACTTACTATATCAATTCAGTAAACTAGTGATTTAAAGAAACATAAGTTTTTTTTTTTTTGTATTAACACAAATAATGAATCAATTGTGTGACTTAAAATCTTGTTGAGTCTTTAATAATTGACACACATTTACAATGATCCACCTATTTTTTTCAAAAATAAAACTAAAGATTTTACTAGAAATTTAGAATAGCATATGAAGTTCTTGGCTAAATTTTCTTTATTATATTCTTTGGATTCAGCTAACTCATTTTTTGATAAATTATAGATCGGTTCAAATAGCAATTGAGATCCTTCTTGAAGATCAATTGATGTCATGGACATATACATTTACGTCAATAGTTACTTATATGATTAAATAGAAGTAGGTAAATATAGATTAATTTCATAAAGTCTTCTAAAGAAGCTTTTTAGAAGCTTCATAGACGTGGTTTTGACTTAAGATGTATTTATAGGTTAAAAACTTGGTCAACAAGTTAACCACATGTTAGTAGCTTGTGGAACAAGTCAACTTTGTGTAACAATTCATAGAATAAGCTAACTATGTGGTACATATATAGATAACTTGCCTTGTAAATTAAGACATGTGGCTAACAAAGTCAACACATGTTGGAGGTCCTATAGAATATTGCCACGTAGCTCCTAATTAGAGAGTATATATAGAGACAAGAGTGAAGCTTTCGTTATTCTTGTCAATGCCTTTCTAGTCTTTAGTCTTATTTCAAGACTTTCTAGTCTCTTTTTTTTTTTGGCAATAGCCATTTTAATATAATACTATATCATCTTTAAGTGACTTTCTAGTTCTTTTCAACGATACAAGAATGTGTTGAGGATTTTCTTTCTTTGAGATTCATGTCTTTAATAATTTGACAAGAATACTAACATTCTATTTTATCTTATTTTAGAAGTAAGTGGATTATCCTACTTCTACTATTATACTTTGAAGGTTATAGACTATTCACCTTTAAAGAAAATTTGTGATTTTCCAACATTGATTTTTTCCTTAAAAAGAGTGGATTATCCCTCTTTGTGGAAATTTTTATTAGAGGTTGTGGATTATCTTCTTCTAATTTAATTTTTTGAATTTATTTGAGTTGGCTATGGAAAGAAAGATTACGGATGCTACTCTCAATGGAAGTGAGAATAGATTTATAATTATTGTAGATCTTCATGAGCTTGTCAACACTCTAAGAGTGAAAAATTTCACATATTTCTAACGTGAATTATGGAAGTAGTATATCTACACCTATAGAAAAAATTCACAATCTACAACAAAAAGTTATGCAGTTGAAAGAAGCAAGTAGATTGACCTCACAACCAAATCCAAGGAGTTTTGCTTCTATAAATATGATAGAAAGAAGGATTAGTCTACTTGAGAAGTTTGATGGAATAAGATCAAAATTTCAAGGATTTTTGTAACAAATCAAGCTCCATCTAAGGTTGCATCTTTTCCAATATCTAGATGGATTTATTCAAGTCGGATTGATAAGCACACTTCTATTAGGAAGTGCTCTTTCTTAGTTTGCACCTTTAATGGGAAAAAATTTACAACTTCTTTATGATTTAAATTTGTTCTTAGAAGTGTTTACGGCCAAATTTTAAAAAAGTGATTGAAAAAGAGTAGCAAAGACTACATACTTATCTTCACAATAAAGATCATAGTCAGCCACCATATATGCTACTAAATTCCAAAATTTAGCTTGCGATGTAGATTGGAATGACAAAGCCCTTATCAATCAATTTTGATATGGATTGAAAGATAATATGAAAGATTTATTACTCACAATGTCAAAGGCAAAATCTTTAAAATAATTTATTGTTCAAGCCATTGCATGTAACAATTGATTATTTGAAAGATGTCAAGAATAAAGATTTGGCTAAAGAAGAACAAATCAAATAATGATGACAACTTCTAAGTTTCCAAAAACTTATTTATCAAGGCCAGATCCAATGGAAATTGATACCATATGTTTTAAACGTGTCATAGAGCAGAAAAAGAATTGACAATATGAAAAGGGCTTATATTTATATTGTAGAGAAGTAAGGCATACTGCTCAATATTATCCAAAGAAGCAATGTAATTACAAAATAAGAAGCATAATTGCCACAGAAGACAATGTGTTAAAAAATAAGTTGCACCAACTACAATAGGAACCATGCAACTGAAATCATATACAACACCTAATAAAGATCATATTCTCTTCTTAGATCCCTCACCTTGTTTTATAATAGAAGTATGTTCAAGACCAAAAAATCACAAAGTCTTAGCCTTATTAGATTCAGGAGCCTCAATTTGTTTTATAGATGAAGATTTTATCAAAAAACAGGATATATCTTTAATTAAGAAAATCAAACTTATTCATGTAGAAATAATAGATAGACGTTCATTATCTTTTGGTGATATTACACATGAAAATATTCCTATAGAAGTAGCAACTAGTGGTCATAATAGTTAAGTAATATTTAATATGAACTAATCCAATCATTTTAAGATTATTGTGATTAAAAAGATATAATCCTCAAATAGATTGGATTTCTTGCAATCTTGATTTTTTTAATAATTTAGTCCAAAGTACTACTGGGTAAATAAAAATCCATAAGTATAATACATCCAAATCATTATTATTAGGTGTGAGAGCTTTCATGCATGTCGTAAGTGAAGGACAATCTTTTGCTATATATGCCATGTCCATTGCTAGTGGTAAAAAGATATCAAGTGGCATTCCTAGCCAGTATCAAGATTTCCAAGACGTTTCTCAAAAAAAAAATATAAATATTCTTTTAGAGCATTGTCCTTATAATTGTTCCATTGATCTTCAAGAAAGAACTCAACTACCATTTGGACCAATCTATAGCCTATGACAAAATAAATTGGTTGCATTCAAAGAGTATATTAATGAAAACTTGACTAAGAACTTTATATGCCATTCTAAATTTCCAGCATGCATTCTTATCTTATTTGTGATGAAAAAAGTTGGATCTCTATGGATGTGTGTGGATTATCAAAGACTTAACAAGATCACCATCAAGAATAGGATAATTTATATTTAATTTCAAGACTTCTTGATCAACTAACTCAAGTAAAGATCTATACAAAAATAGATCTACAAAGAATATATAAGCTAGTTTGTATCAAAAAAGGAGATGAATAGAAAACTGCTTTGTGAATTAAGTATGGACATTTTGAATATAATGTCATGCCTTTTGGTCTCACAAATGTACTATTTGCTTTTCAACATCTAATGAATGATTTTGTTGTATGTTATTTAGATGACATTTTAATCTATTCTAAGAACATAGAAGAAGATGAAGTTGATGTTTACTATGTGTTACAAAAACTACAAGATAGAGGATTATATGCAAAGATGGAAAAGTATATATTCTACACTACTCAAGTTGACTTTTTGATGTGCATCATTTCTAATGAAGGCCTTATAATGGATCCAAAGAAAGTCCAAAATATCATAGATTGAAAGATCTCAAGAACAGTAAGAGATATGCAATGATTTTTAGATTTTGCCAACTATTACCAAATCTTTATCAAAAACTTTTTTGAAATTACAACTCTACTTATACGTTTGACTTGTAAAGATAAATTTGAGTGGAATAAAGAAGCCAAAGTATTATTTTTTGCTTTAAAGAAGTAATTTATTTCTACACCAACTTTGTATTGTATCGACTTTTCTAAGGCATTATTTATAAAAATAGATGCATCAAACTTTGTCATAGATGCAATATTATCATAAATAGGAATAGATGATAAATTCCATCTAGTAGCTTTTTATTCCATGAAATTTTCAATATCCAAGGTTAACTACGAGATTCATGATAAAAAACTTTTTGCAATTATAGAATCATTTTAAGAATAGTGTCATTATCTAAAAGATACTTTAGGTCCAGTCACAATATATACAGATCACAAGAATCTCAAGTATTTCATGTCAACATGTATTTTGAAGTATTGCCAAGCCCGTTGGAGCATGTTATTATCAAGATTTGATTTTAAGATCACATATTGATCTAAAAAATAACAAAGTTTATCAGATATTCTTTCTAGACATTCTTATCTTTCACCAAAAGAAAGAGACGTATCTTTTGATGAACAAAGAATAATCTTCTTAAAGCCAAAGCATTTTCATCTTTGAGCAATAAAATCAACATTGACTATTGATTCAACCTTAGTCAAATAAATTTAATCAAGTATGTCCTCTGATTTTCTTGTTTATGATATCAAGAATCTTTCTTCTAAGTCTCATGATGTTTCAAAGTTTGAATTTAAGAATAAATTTCATCTTGATCCAACTAACACATGTTTAGATATCATAGAAATCCTATCCAACTCCAAACTTCCAACTTTTGATACCTTCTTGTATCAAAATCCAAATATCTCCTAATTACATTGTTGGATTATCACAAAATTCTATATACTTAGCACACCTAGTAAATCAAACATTGTCAAATTTTGAACCATAGATATAACACCAATTTTATAAATTAGTTGGAAATGCTAGCCCTAATTATATTGCATAAATTCCAAATTACCAATACAAATCCTAACTTTGAACAACAATTACTAAGTCCAAAAAACTCTTACAAAAATAAGCCTTATTTTTTTAGAATAATCTTTAAGCTAGCTATCAAACTATAATCTTTGATCTTCAAATGCTCCTCTGTTTTGCCGTAGGTCATCATTTTAATGACTGAAGGTTTGATTTTGACCTTGTCTCACAAAAAATCAACCCTCAAGTAACAATTTAACCTATCCTACAGATTTTTTAGTCCAAAATTATCTTCAATTTAATCTTAGTATCAACCATGTTAATTATTTATCTCTTTTAATTTGATTTATTAATTTATGGTCTTTTTAAGGCAATAAAAGAGTCTCTATAGCTTAGAAGGTAAAATTATTAATCAATCTTTAACCTACTAACTATTAAGATAAGAAAATAAACTAAGATACTTTTATAAAAGCCATATTTAAATATTTTAAATCATTATTGAACCAAAATAATTAGATATTAATTAGAAATTTATTTTTTATTATATTTTTATCATATAATTGTATTGCATCACAACAACACAATTCAAGTTTGGTAGAGAAATAAATGATGTCTTTAAGGCTTCAAAAGATATTTTAGCTTCTTTGTTTTACTCAAGTTTGTCTTTATATGTCTAGTGTGTAAGAAGAATTGCAACTTAATAGAAGTCCTTGATAAAGATCTAATAATAATTGACAAATCTCAAAAGACATTACACATCGTTAATTGTTTTTGAAATCTTTCAATCTATGATAGTTTGGTCTTTCTTAGAATCCATCATAAGGCCATTGTTTGAAATAATGTATCCTTGAAAGTCAACTTGAGTAGTATGAAATATATACTTTTCTATCTTAGCATATAATCTTACATCTTTTAGTTTTTATAATATACGACAAATTTGAATTTCATATTCTTTTATATACTCAAAGTTGATTAAGATGTCATTCAAACAATAGACAACAAAATTTTCAAAAAACTCATGAAATACATCATTCATTAGATATTAAAAAGAAATTGGCACATTTGTAAGTCTAAAAGGCATAATATTATGTTCAAAATACTTGTACCTAATTTGGAATGCATTTTATCATTTTTATTTTTTTATTGCATACTAAATTATATATTCTTCATAGATCTATTTTTGTATAGATCTTTTCTTGATTCAATTAATCAAGAACTCTTGAAATCAAATGTATAAGATACTTATTTTTCATGGTGATCTTATTGAATCCTTAATAGTCTATACACATCTGTAGAAATCTGTCTTTTTTCTTTACAAATAAGATAGGAGTCTTAATTGGAGATTTAAAATGGCATATGAAATTCTAAGAAAATTTTTTATTAATATATTCATTGAATGTAGCCAACTTATTTTTTTAATAGGCTATAAATAGATCTAAATGGTTGATAAGCTTTTGCTTAAAGATCGATGGAACAATCATAAAGACAATGTTTTGAAAGAATATCTATATTTTTTTTTTCAAAGACGTCTTAATAATCTTAATATTGGCTTGGAATATTATTTAAAATCTTTTTTCCATCAACAATAAGTATTTTGTATATAACAAAAGTTGATCTTTCTTTTGTAGCATACATAAAAGTTTTTGTATCTACCAATAATGATTTGGATATATCAATCTTATGGATTTTCACTTGCTTAATAGAATCTTAGACTAAAATATGGAATTATAAGAAATCTAGTCTATTTAAAGATTATACCTTTTTAATTACAATAATTTTAAAATAATTGATATAGAAAGAGATTTAATTATATTAAATATTATTAAACTATTACAACCACTAGTTGCTACTTCTACAGGAATAGTTTTACATATAACATCTTTAAAAGATAATAAATAACCATCTATTATTTCAATATATACAAGTTTGATTTTCTTAACTAAAGATATATCTTATTTCTTGACAAAGTCTTCGTTAATAAAATAGGTTGAGACTCTTGAATCCAACAAGGCTAAAACTTTTTAATTTATTGGTCCTAAAAAAACTTCTATTGTAAAAAAAGATGAAAGATCTAAAGAGAAAATAGGACTTTTGCAAGAAGTTTTGTAAGATTTCAACGATAAGATCCCTATTATAGCTGGACAAACTCATTTTTTGACACATTGTCCTCTTTCAAAACCATGCTCTTTATTTTATAATAGCATTGTTTTTTTAGATAATGCAGAGTAGTGTGCTTGGATTCTCTATAATATAGGCACAAATCTTTTTAACAATGATGAGTCTTTTCTTGTTCAATAAGAAATTTAAAACATACCATATTAATTTGCATTGATTTTGGCTTTGATGAATAAGTTTTTTAAAACTTAGGAGTGGTTATCATTACTTGATTTATTCTTCTTTAGCCAAATATTTATTCTTGATGTCTTCTAAATAATCAATTATTATATGCAATGGCTTAAGTAATAAATTATATTAAATATTTTCTTTTTGGAATTATCAATAATAAATCTTTGATGTTATTCTTCAATCCATATCAAAATTGATTGATAAGGACTTTGTTATTTTAGTCCACTTTGCAAGCAAGGTTTTGAAATTTAGTAGCATGTATGCTAACTCATTGCAATCTTTGTTGTAAAGATAAGAACTTGGTCTTTGCTATCCTTTCTCGATCACTTTCTTCAAATGCGGCTGTAGCATACTTCTAAGAATCAATTCAAATCATGAAAGAGTCGTGAATCTTTTTCCATCAAAGGTATAAATCAATAGGGAGCATTTCCAGATAGAAGTGTGTGAGCCATTGAATTGACTCACTTTGATATTTAGTATAAAAAATACTTTTATTGTGCTTAAAACAAAAAAATTATGAATTAATATTAGAATTTTAGGAAAAAATAGAAAATAGATTGCTAGTAGCAGAGATGTAATCTAGAATAGAATTTAGTAAGAAAAATACTATAAAGACTATATTTTTTTAGTTAGCTAATAATAAAGGAATTAAAAATGAAGTAGTCTTGGTTTCAAAAAGGAAAAAGAAAATCTAGTGAGGTTTAATTATGGTGGTTTTGAAGATTTTTTTTCAAATTCAACAAATCCAAGCGGCAAAATGGTTCTTCTAATTCATGAAAGCCTTTCAAATGCAATGGAGGCATCGGATGTACCATGTGGAGTGATAAAAACAAGTTTGGCACCCTTTCCTTCAAAGTACAAGTAGAGCAATGAAATTCTCATTTTTTGAAGAATTTTACAAAAATTATCAAAATCCTTATAAGTAAAAAAATCCTCATAAAAGTTGCAAATGAACATAGATTGAGGCATGTGAATAGTCAATCTTAGAATAAAAAGATGTTTTAAACACAATGGTGAAGTTGGATTTACCAAAAAGTGTTTTTTTTCTACTTACAAGAGCCATTAGCCTTGATCATGAAATTAGCTCTCGGATGAATGAAGGCTGTAGATCTACATTAGGAATCTTAGAAATCAAGGGTGGAGATGTGGCTACTCTTCCAAAAGCCACCACTTAGTTGTATAGGAGTGGCTTGGTTTTCCAAGCCCTCTCTCTCTCTTCTTTTGGTTAAATACAAAGCTATGCCAATTTTTAATTTGGTTAATTTGGTTAACCTTAATCTTAATTTCATTTTGATTTTTAACTTTCATTGTGAACCTTGTGACTGTGTGTGCATAGATTTTGAATAGTGAATGATGGTCATTAGGTTTTAAACCATACTTCATTGTGGTAGATAGCTCCCTCGGCCTCCCAAATATACCAAGGGTTTTAAGAGCCTCGGATTTTCCTCAATCAGTCATTCAGATTATATAATCTCAATGTGAAATTTTTTATAGTTGTAGCTTTTGAAGTTAGCTTTTTAAAAAAGTATTGTTTGCTTGATTCAAAGTAAGGACAAAATTTTGGTGAATTTGTAAATGCGAGGGGGGTTGGTTGCTTGGTAGTTTAGATCATCCAACTTTGATAAGGTATTTCTCAGTGCCTCTAAATTGAGTTACTATGAAATTTTATAGAGTAAGTGCATCTCTAAGCTGAGCTTCTAGTGGCATAGTTTTTTTCAAATTTAAGGACGAATTAATTTTTAAATGAATTTCCAAGTAGAGGGAGGTTGTCTGCCATGGAAATCTTAGTCACTCAACATTGGAGGAGCATTTCTCGTGGCTCACATACTAAATTGAATTGAAAATTGTTGTAACAAGAGCATCTTTAAGTTAAATTTGGAAAAAAGAAAAAATCATTCAATTTGGAGTTCATCACGATTTTTGGCAATTTTTGAAGGAAAAGGAGATTGATGCCTCAATTCTTGGGCATTATTAAGGTACCTTCGTTTTTTTCCCTCTTAAGTCTCATTTTTACTTTTATTTTTGTTAGTAACTCGTAACTTCTATATGTCAACTTTTAAATTTTAAATTACTTTAACTTTAACTTAATCTTTAATTTAACTTTTAACTTTTACCTTAGTTTTTTAATTTTACTTTTATTTTTACTTTTAATTTTTACTAAAGATTAAAACTTTACTATGGATTAAGGATAATAACTTAACTAATTAATTTTACCATCAGTTATTTAAGAATTAATAATATATATTTTAAAAAAATAATAATAAAAAAAATAATAAAATTAATCTAAAAGTAAAGAAATAAATAAAAATAATAAAGATAAAATAAAAATTAAAAATTAAAACTAAAGTATCTATTAGAAATAAAAGAAAGAATTGTTTTGCATGAAGTTTAAAGAGTGAATTATCATTTTGAATGTGAATAATGTTAGGAAATTTGATTAATAACTTGGTGTTTTAAGAAGAACAACTAATAATTGGATTAGAATTTAAATAATAGCTTTATTTTTAAATTCACATAGTTAATTCACTTATTGTCAGTTAGAATAAAATTCCAATTAGTGGATGTTTATTTTAGCTTATAATCTTGATGCACTTATAAATCCAACTTGAATAAATTTATTAGGGTATTGGAAAGAATGCAATCTTAGATGAAGCTTGACTTCTACAAAAATCTTCAAAATTTTGATCTTGTTCCATCAAAATTCTCAAGCATATTAATCCTTATCCCCATTATACTTATAGAAGAAAAAGTTCTTGAAATTGTTTAGAAATCAATCTACTCGCTTCTTTCGATTAGACTACTTCTTAATACAGACTTTGAACTTCTTCCATAGGCGTAAGATGCATGAAATTTCCATCCTAAAAATATTGAGAAGTAAGTAAAGATCTGCAATAGTTGTAAATCTATTCTTACTTCTTTCAATAGCATCCATAATTTTTTTTATTTTAAACAACTTAATAAATCTACAAGTCAAATTAAAAGAGGATAATTTACAACTTCTAATGTCAAATAAAAATTTCTACAAAGAAAAGTAATGTGCTTTTTTTAAGAAAAAAAATAATATTAGAAAATCAAATTATTTATTCAAAGATGGATAATCTGCAACCTTCAAAATACAACAATGGAAGATAATTCTCTTACGTCTAAAACAAGATAAGAACAATGAGTTAGGACTCTTATCAAATTGTGAAAGACTTGAATCTCAAATAACTAAAATGTTAGTACACTCTTGTGTTACTCGAAAAAACTAAAAAATCACTCAAAGATGATATAATATTATATTAGAATGGCTATTGCTAAAGACAAGAAGTCTAGAAAGTCTTGAAATAAGAGTAAGAACTAAAAAGGCATTGACAAGAATAAAAAAGATCTCATTCTTGCCTCCGCATATACTCTTAATAAGTAGCTATGTGGCAATATCCTATAGGACCTCGAAAACGTATTGACTTTGCAAGAGAAGTATCTTAATTTATAAGGCAAGTTTTCTATATGTCTGCCACATAGTTAGCTTGTTCTCCAAACTATTAACATATGATTAACTTGTTGATCAAGTTTCTAACATATCAATCAACTAAAAATATATATATATGAAGTCAAAGCAATATCTATGAAGCTTTTAAGAAGCTTTGCTAAAAAATATTATGAAATAAATCTATTTTTATCTATTTTTACTTAATTATATAAGTAAATATTAGAATAAATATATGTGTCCATGACACCTTGATACATGCTTCGAATGCTTTAGATAATAATTTGATGAAAGATCCTATTAGGACACAATTGCAAAAATGAATGTTGAAGTTCATATTAGAGGCTACATCTACTACTAAGAGAAGAGAGGAACAAAACATCTATATCCTACTCTAATAGCTTTCCAAAGTTGATGCTTGAAACATTAACTCATTTATGTAGAAAAACAACAAATTCCATCAGATGGTAATGATTGATTGAGCAAGCAATACCTATAGACTATCTTCTCTGAACACATCTTCTCTGCTAAAAACCTCTTACTTATCATACTCAAATCAACTTGTTATAATATATTATTATTTTATTATTTAAGGCATTATGTATTTGTGTTGCTCAATATAATGCCAAAAATAAAAAATAATGATACCACAAATAAAAATATAATGCCACAAACAAAGATATAATGCCAAAAATAAAAAAATAGTGGGACTGAGAATAAGTTCCTAAAGATCATATAAGAGGCAACTACATAGCCTCAAGTCTAACAATTGATGAGAATCTTACTAGATAGTCAATTACTGCCAAGCTTAGTCCTATATGGTGGATCCACACAAACTACTAACTCATCTCTATGTAAGAATGGGACTGGTGTCACCAAGACATTTTCATAACAAGTTGGTGGCTAAATACCTTCATTAGGTGTGGCGTCTCCACCTCCAACCTCAAATGGGCCTTGGTAGGGAATTTTTGGATGGAAGAAGAAGATAGTGTGGCTACCCAATTGCACAAGCATTGGTGCCACCAATGGCCATATTCTAAGAATATTCATTTATCAAAGCACATTCTTTTAGTACTTTAAGGTTGTGCCAAAAAGGAGGGATTACAAATTGCTTTAACAAATGGTTGTATAATACATCCATGATAAAACTTTCCTTTTTAATTTTGATTTACTCAAATCTTCCAATATATATTATAAAAATTGTAAACAATAATACATTGTATACATCTTTTATATAATATTGTTGAAAATATCTTAAACTTTATCAAACTTAGGTTTAGTAAGAATATTTGTGTTTATATTTTTGAAAGTCTTAACATAATATTGAACATTTTTCAAAGAAATATATTAACCACAAATCGAAGAATATATTTGTGAGAAGAAATAACCTCGTCAATTTCTTTTTAATTATTTTGTTAATTTTTTATACATCATCATTTCAAAATAGTTTATTTTTACTATATTAGATTTTAAAATCAATATTTATTATTTTTGTAAAATAATTATCAAACATCACAAAGTACTTTAGGTACAAAACCTAAACTGATGGATGTTGAAGATTTAGATAGATAAGTGCAGTCTTTTAGACATTTTTTTAATCTAATATCTTTGAAAAACATTTACAAATGGCTAAAGTGTGTTTAGATAAGTTTACAAATATTTTTTTATAATATCATTTTTGAAATTCTGCAATGTTATAACTAACTCTGTAAAAATCAAGAATCAAGAAAGATAATGTAATAGACTTTCTTCCATGTAAGTATTATAACACATTCTAGTAAAAAAAAGGTTTAATAATATAAAACACCCAGTTCTTAATAAAAATTAGAATTGTACGAACCAATTTGATTTTTCAAATAAATAAGATGTGTGTGAGTATATATGACACATGCATAGTCCTAAATTACATGATAAGCCTCATCCAGGAGCTGATGTTGGCAACAATGTAAGAATGAATGTATTCTAGGTCACATTTTTCATGTGTCCTGGTCTTCATTAGATCTGCTCTGCAAATCGGTGAGCTGCTAAGGTGTTTAAAAAAGCTGGTCTGCTTTTTCAGCTGTTCGACAAAAAATCTGACAACATATTCTGCCACTACAGCTATTGTGGGCTTCGGACACTCGTGCAAAATTACCACCAAAGGCATAAACTTTCTATCAATAGCATTTGTTTTCATCTCACGCCTACTGAATCAACAATATCCTCATTTTGTCGGGGCACAAGAATGGGAGGGATGAATGGACAATGTTTTTGGATTTAGAAGTGGGTATCATCAGAAATCTATGCCCTGAAGCAGTCGTTGTTCAAAATACAGCTGGATAATTGTGCGTCGACTTCAGAAAAAAGAAACATTACTTTCAGTCAACTTGTGGCACTTCTGCATCACTATCCTTATCTTATCGAGGTGCAGTATTGCAAGCGGTACATCGTAGACACGTCCGTTCTACCAGCAATAGCGATAATAGTTTCATACGCTTCAGTAAAAAACTGTGAGCACAATACGAGTTTGTTTCACATGACCACTAACACCGTTCGAAACACTTCAACATTCTGTTTCACTGAAAATCATGCTTTCATTTGAAAGAAACGGTGTAAAAGTATGCGTTGTCGTGTAGGTGGAGGCTGAGAAGTTTCTCAATACACCATGCCAAATCGGGAGAGTTGGAAGGCTCTAAAAAAGGATTTCTGCATGATTTCCTCTGATTTCAGCTGAATCGGACCAATACAGTTTGGCTTGAGCATCCAGGGGTACGCGTTCCTCGATTTGACTTTGATGGTACTGGCAAGTTTGTCGCTGACCGGCAGGGGAATCCACCAATCTGCAATAAGGGAAGGGAATCGTTGAAATACAATCCAGAAGAAATTAAATCTGACGGTGGATGGGAAATTATTGGGGTAGAACAGTTCTCCGGTCGGGCATATGTGGGCTGAGACTATCTGACAAGACAGACAAAAGGCATGCTGCGTCAACAAGGGCTCTTAATTGCACCTCAATTAATCATGAACAAGCCTTACATCCTGTAACCAAAGAAGTCCTCGTGTTCAATTCTTCCAAAAATGCCATCGCGAGGTGATGAGTTATTGGTGTAGTGAATGCAATTCTGAAACTGGATCTTTCTTTCTGTTGCTATCACGCAGTGTTATTGTGCTAAAGCTCCGCACTTCGCCTTATTATCCAGTTATGTCGAGTGTAAGTTCTGTGAGGGGTGTGAGGGTGTTGCTGTAGAGTTGTGCGCTCGAGAATAGAAACCAAATCCAGGGCTAGCAGCTGTGGCCTTCGAAACTAAATATATTGTTCTGTTGAATGAAGAAAAGATACGCCGATTAGTTCATTAACCTAGAAAATTTGGAGCTCTAGTTTCGTGACCCTCAATCTACTTTGCATGTATGTAACCGACAATCATCGCAGCCCTGGTTAGTTTGTTTGGGTTGTGTCAGTTGTGGCTCCTTGGGTTGTGCTGGTTGGGGTTAGAAACTTGGCACAATTTTGATAGGCCAAGTAGAATTGCTTCACTCGACGATTCGCTTCTCAAATGTTCCAGGAACCAATGGGACTGCACATGGTGTGTTGGCGCCTGCTTGTGACATACATGTTCTTTTTCCTGCCAACTCTAAGTGCAAGAACCGAGGGAGGAAAGCATGGCCGATCATTGCTGCAGGAAACGTCGGAGAGTACAGCAGACGAAAGAGTATTGCTGCAATTCAAACTTGAGGCTCTTGGGGAGTTCAAAAATGATACGCTGAACAGCTGGGGCAATAGCAGTATGAACGCCGACTACTGCCAGTGGGCGGGGGTGACATGCAATGCTGACATTCCCAGACGAGTCCTTGCTCTGAACATCACCGGAATTGTGTTGAATGGGACTTTGAGCTCGGCTTTGGCAAATCTTACCTTTCTGCAAAACCTCACACTTCAAGACACACTCCTGCAAGGTAATCTTCCGTCTGTATTTGGAAAGCTGTCGGCCCTCGAGCATCTAGTGCTTAAAAACAACTCCTTGACAGGCTCCATTCCTCCAGCTCTGGGGAACTGCACGAATCTGAAAACTCTGAACGTAGCTTGGAATCAGCTCAGCGGAGAACTTCCTGCGGAGCTGGGGAAACTTCAGCACCTTGAAGTACTGAATTTTGCAGAGAACAAGAAGATCAATGGCTCTCTTCCGGAGAGCCTTGGCAATTGCCCCAATTTGCGAGAGCTCGTGGGAAGAACGAACGACCTTAAAGGGCCGTTGCCAAGGTCGCTTGGAAACTGCAGTCGATTATACAACCTCGATTTTGAGGCCAATGATATGAACGGCACCTTACCGGAGTCGTTCGGGCGTTTGGAAGAGCTTAGCATAATTATGCTTCGCTTTAACAGGTTCTCGGGGGAAATCGGGATGCTTGGCAATTGCAGCAAGATACGTTTGATCTATCTCGCTTACAATGAGTTCAGGGGAAGTCTTCCGCCATTCCCAGGGCAACAGTGGAATTTTATCGAGAATTACGAAGTGGACCACAACCAGTTCTCTGGAGAGATACCTGCTGCGCTCACTGCCACTAACTGCACTGCTCTCAAAAATGTGGTGTTTGGGGCAAATAATCTGACAGGGACTATCTCACCGGCGTTCAGCAAATGTCCCCAGTTGGAAAGCCTGCAATTCCAAGACAATTTCATGACTGGGGTTATACCCACCAATCTAGGTGGTTTGCAAAATTTTCGGCTGCTTTACTTAAGCAACAATTCCTTAGAAGGGCCCATCCCTGCCTCACTTGCAAACTGCACAAGATTAGGCTCAGTTATAATCGAAAGCAATGAGCGCATCAACGGGTCCATACCCGTTGAATTCGGCAACATGACTCTTGACAGTCTGGTCGTTACCAGTACAAGCGTCAGCGGTAAAATCCCTACTTTGTGCAACATCCATTCAATGCTGGTGCTTGCTCTCAATGACAACAACCTTACTGGCAACATCCCTGCTTCGCTCTCTCAATGCGTCAATCTCACCACATTGCTTCTACAGAGCAATCGGCTCAGCGGAGCCATCCCAGCCGAGTTGGGGAACTTGCGAGCATTACAGAGGTTGTGGTTAGCCAACAACAGTCTCACTGGAGCCATACCCGCAAGCCTTGGCCGGTGCTCCATGCTAAAAGACCTGCACCTAAACGACAACCAACTCGAGGATGGGATCCCGGCGACGCTTAGTAGTTGCACAAACTTGACTCGCATTCTGTTGTCAAAGAACCGCCTTTCTGGACAAATTGGGAGTCTTAACTTCACAAAACTTCCGTTTCTCGAAGTTTTGACAGCGGCAAACAATGCCCTCATCGGAACATTTCCTGAAGCGCTCTTCAACTGCGAAAACCTCACCATTCTCGACCTCAGCCGGAACAAACTGACGGGATCAATTCCCGTGCCAGCGAGGCCGACGGTCCTTGAGAAGATGAGAGTGCTCACCTTGGAGTCGAACGAGATCGAAGGTGCGATTCCGGGTTGGATATGGAAGAGTAGGAATATAACTATGCTGGATCTGTCCAACAACAAACTATCCGGAGAGATTTCGAGAAACTTGACCAATATGAGAGCCTTCATTGACAACGTAACCTTGCAGCCAATCGACACCAATGCCAAGACGGAGGTGAATTACAGAGTTTCACTGAGTCTGAGTCCCTTCAAAGTAGATCTTTCATTCATTTACCAGCGCAAGGTTTATACTTTCAATGGTAACGGGCTCGTGTGGACTGCGATACTGAACTTGGGAGCTAACAACCTCACAGGGCGTATACCTGATGACATTCTACAAATGGACTACCTGTGGGTACTCAACCTCTCTAACAATGCCCTGAGTGGAACAATTCCGGATAAAGAGGGAAGCCTTAAGAAACTGCAGTCCCTGGATTTGTCCTCGAATCGTTTGACAGGTCCGGTTCCCGTCATGCTAGCGAGGATGCCTGCCACCTTGCAGTTTTACCTCGGAGGCAACGATCTATCAGGAGAAATCCCGCAGGAAAATGGTTTTGGTACCCGCACAACGAAAGAGAGTTTCAGGCCTGGGAACGAAGGATTGTGCGGGTTGCCGCTTGAGAAGCAGTGCGAATCGAGGTCGGTGTGGAGTATAGGGGGGACACTTTCAGTGCCGGGGATATGCGTAGGATTGCTCATGGGCTTCGGAGGCGTGGCGTTGATGATTGTGGTGTCGCCTCGGCTTCGTCGCTACATCTTCCATCCTAAAGAAACGCCGAAAGCAGTGTCCGCTTGGAGAGGCCACTCTTGAGCCACCCCTATGCAACGTCGGATCCTTCACCGTGTCCACGTCATTCTTACCCAGTATGAGGTGACGTGGATGATTCAGCCCTTTTCTCTGACACAGAATGAGGGAGCCAGGTACGATAGCTTCAGTGACCTACTTCTGCATTTACCAAAAAATTCATCTTGATTTTTTATTTTTTCATGATAAATCATAATATCTCATAGTTGTTATGTTTTGTTCTATATCTATCTCAAAACAAGCCCATTATACATACAAATTAATATATGTATATATATATATACTGGGAAATGGTAAAGCAACCCAAATTTTTACTAACGCAAATTCACTCTAAATTAACCATTATTGTATCCTTGTAGCTCCCATCCCTATTCTCAGCCATTCCTTGTTTCCAACCATTGCTAAAAATAGAAGTTGGAAATAGAGGCAAGAGACTATGAACATCGGGAATGGAGGCAAGAGGTTAAGAACATTAGGAATATGGGCAATGGTTGGGAACAAAGAAGCAGCTGGGAACAAAGACATGGTTGAAAGGGTAGAATGATGGTTTAAACATGTGGGTTGTTTTAGTAAAAATTTGGGTCGCTTTATCATTTTCATATATATATATATATCCAATATAATGTATGTATGTGTGTGCTATTGTGATTTCAAGGGATGAAAAATGCCAGAATGATGCATCTTTTTACTTTGTCATTAAAGCTTGGAATATGAAAAAACATGCTTATGCAATTGTTAGTCCCTGTTTTGTATTGTTTCGTTTTGTTTTGTTTGTTTTGTTTGTTTTCTTTTCTTCCAAGTTTTGATTTTATTTTTATTTTATTTTTGTTACATTTTGTTCATTATTTGTTGTATTGGCAAAGAGTTAATAATATACTAAGCCACATGATTTTACTAGAATAATCATGTTTTAGTGCAGATCCAATAAAGAAGCTTGTGTTTGGAAATAAGAATCAATTGCTCTACAAGACAACTTAAGGTAAGAGCAAAGAAGATAGAAGGATATAGAAAGACAAAGAGTTCCTTTCACTTTGAGATTGATTACACATTTTTTATTTCAAATTTAAAATTTAAAATGTGTAATAAATCTCAATTGTGTTAAAGCCAAACTCATTGTAATCATATAATTATCTTTGAATTTGAGAAAAAAGTATTCTTAAGAAGATATTATATATAAAGAATTGATAATGCTACATCTTTTATTGATATTATTATACTCCATGTGATTTTGTAGTATACAACTAGCTAACAATATGCCTCTTTTTTTTGTACAATTTTCTATTTCATTGCTTTAAGAAAGGATGGTGGTTAAGAGAAGGGTAATGAATATTTTATGAAAAAAATTTATGAATTTTTTTTATTATTATTAATATATGAATTTTTTATTATTTTTATTATTAACATATGATTTTTGGTCTTTTAAGATTTATTTTAGAATTTAATTTTAATATATCTTAATTTAGATTCTAAAAATTTAAATAAATACTTTATAATACAAAATAACTATCTCAATTCATAATATTTAAGGAATATTAAAGCTTATTACTAATAAATTTAAATATAAGACATACTATAATTTAAAATATTAGATTAAAATAATTAGACTTTATTTTTGTATAATTTTAATAAAAATAGATCATACAAGAGATTTGTACGTAAATCTTTTAGCATCCAAGTTTAATAATAGTATTATAATAGATATGTTTAATAATATGTTTATTTAGATAAATAGAATAAGTTAGAAATAAGTATAAATAGGTTAAATTTTTGATTTTTTGTTAAAAAGTTTTATAGACTTTACACAATTTCTAAGTAATTGATAGATTGACAACTTGGCCAAAAAATTGGACATGTAGCTCACATGTTAAAAAATTGTCCTATAAATTAGACATGTGCCATACAAGTTAAACACATGTCATATGGCCTATATAACATTGCTACATAGTTATTTAGTAGATAGTATATATAGAGGTAAGAGTGAGATCTTTTTCATTGTTATCAACACATTTCTTGTTCTCTATTTTGATTTAAGGCTTCTTAATCTTTTTGCAATAAAAAATAATCATTATAATTTTAATTCTTTATTTATTTTTTAATTATCTATTTTTTATCTTTTAATGGTATGAGAGTTTTTTTTTTTTTTTTTTTTTTTTGATAAATTTCCTTGATTGTTTGTAAGAGTACTAATATATTAAAAAAAATTTGTATTTGAAGTGAATAAATCATCCTACTTTGTATTGTTGTATTTTAAAGATTTTAAATTATTTCCTTTAAATTAATATTTTTTTATGATATTGATTTTTTTTTAAGTGAATAAACTTACCATCTTTAAAAAAAAAATTATTTGATATCAAAGGTTAAAAATCACTTTCTTCTAATTTTATTTATAGATTTGTTAAAATTATTTGTTATAAAAATAGAAGAAAAAAATATTATGAATGCTATACTTGATGGAAGTGATATTTTATTTTTAGCTATTATAAATCTTTAGGAGCTTGTCAATACTCTTAATAAAAATATTTCATGTATTGACAATGTTAACTATGAAAATATTATTCCTACGTCTATAGGAGAAGCCAACAATGAGATAAAATGTCTATACTAAGAAGTTGTACAATTGAGTGAAGTAAGTACACCAACCTCACAAGTGAATCTAAAAAGTCTTGCTATTAAAATTATGAAGGAAGCAAAGTTTATTATATTGTTTAATGGAATAAAATTATAAAAATAAATAAATAAATAAATAAAAATTAATAAATATAATTTTATTTAAGGTGACTTCTTTTTTAATATCATGATAGATTTATTCAAGTTAAATTTATAAGTTCACTTTTGATAGTGTTCACTTTGGTAATTTATCACATAGTATTTTCTTTTGGTTTGCATATTTCATGGAAAAGAATTTAAAATTTCTATATGTTCTAAATTTATTTGTAAAAGTATTTACAACCACATTTAGAAAAAGTAATTGAAAAAGGGTAGTAAAATTAAAACCCTAGTTTTTACAACAAGGATCATAATCAACTACCATCTATATTGTCATATTTCAAAACCTTCTTTACAATGTGGATTTAAATAATAAAGTCCTTATTATGAATTTTAATATGAATTAAAAGATAATATTAAAGATTAACTATTAAAAATAAAATAAACAAGTTTATTAGAATAATTTATTGTTTAAATCATTGCATGTAATAATTAATTCTTTAATATAGGCCAAGAACAAAGTTTTGATTAAAGAAGAATAAATCAAGTCTTCACAACAATTCTCAAGTTTTTGGAAACTTATTCATCAAGACCAAAACCTATCTAAATTGATATAATTCTATTTAAGTGTTTGACTTAATAAAAAAGACAAATGTTTTTGTAAATCATAAATTTTCTACTTGAGTGCTTCTAAACAATAGAGCTTTAATATATTTTATGGATATAGACTTTACAATACAAGAAGAATTTATACTTTCAAAGAAGATCCAATCAGCTCTAATAGAAGTTATTGATGGACAATTGCTTACATCCAAAGATGTCATAGAAGAAATTAAACTAATAAAAGTGGCATTAAAAGATTAAGTATGTGATATTTTCTTTTACATCATTCAATATTCTTCAAATCCAATGGTATCTCATCTTCCTTGGTTTTAAGTATATAATTCCAATATTGATTGGAAATTACAAAATATTACTTTAAGATCTAATTTCAATAAAATAAAATAAAATAAAATAAAACCATTTTGACCTTCATTTATAAGAGCCAAGGCATTTATATAAGTTGCAATATCAAGTCTTTATTCAAATAAATATTACAATAGAATCTTAAAATATTATAAAATATACTAAAATATCTTTGAGAAGAAGAATGATGATTTATTGTTAAAAAACCAATATTATAATTGTGCAATTGAATTTTAAGAAGGAGCTTAACCATTATTTGGACTAATTTACAACTTGCTATATAATAAACTTATTGCTTTGAAAGAATGCATTGATAAAAATCTTAGAAATAATTTTATTTAATACTTAGAATCTCCTACAAATAGGCTAATCCTCTTTGTAAAGAAAGAAAATGGATCCTTAAAAATATATATAGATTATTGTGGATTTAATTAACTGACCATCAAAAATTATTACTCTTTGTTTTTTATATTGAGACTCTTTGATCAACTAAATAAAGCTAAGATATGTATTAAATTAGATTTATAAGGAGCCTATATTTTTATATGCATTAAAAAAAAGACATAAATAGAAGACTATGTTTTGGACTAGGTATAGCCATTTTGAATATAATGTTATATCTTTAGGACTTACAAATGCTCTAATTGCTTTCTAGTATTTAATGAACAATATATTTTGTAAATATCTAGATAATTTTGTTGTGCATTATTTAGATGTTATTCTTATCAATTCTTAATATATAGAAAAACATGAATAATATGTTTGTCTAATACTACAAAAACTTAGAGATGTAAGATTATATGTGAAGATGGAAAAATATGTCTTTTACAAAACTCAAGTAGAATTTTGGAATATATTATTCAAATGATAGTTTGTAAATGGATTTTAAAAAGGTGTATATTATTATAGATTAAAAAATTATAAGAATTGTGCATGATGTCTAATATTTTTTAGAATTTATAAACTATTATTTGATATTATTAAGATTATTTTTGAAATTGACTCAATCTATTATTAAAAAGAAAAATTAGAATGGAATAAAGATGCAAAAGAAACTTTGAAAGGTTTGAAAATAGACTTTACTTTAACTCCTATTTTATATTTTCTAGATTTTTCAAAGCCATTTTTTACATATTATCTTGGAAAATAACAAGACTTGTCAAATGCCTTGTCTAATTACACTTAGTCTAAGATCTATTTGGTGATTAATACTTACAATAATTTGACTAAATTAAATTGGTCAAGAATTTACTTTCATAAATGAATATTCTTATAAATATTTTTCTAAAAGTGCATATTTGATGACCTCTTACTTTGCTCATGATTTTAACAAGACTACTTCCAAACTAATCTTTACAAGTAAAGATTATTCTATAAATTATTATCTAAATAGACAATTGGACACAAGATTCTATCCATGCTTTTTGTCCAATGAGCATATGCAAAGGTAAAATCTTTTTTTATATGTGAAAATCAAAATCTCTCAAAAGTTGGCAAACACTAAGACTATAATTTGCTTGCTTAATGGCAGGGGAACATGCTTCTCATCAAGACCTTAATTTGATTCTAAATTTTAGCAATTGCATGTTGATTTGTGAATGTAATATACTGTTTTGAGCACCATACTGCCAGATGGATGGGCATAATCCAATCCGAGAAATTCCCTTGTGGATATTCTCAGTTCGGCGAATGTGTCGTGTCCCCTCCATTGGTGGTCTTCATTTTTTTACTATGGTATTACAGCATGTGACCTCGTTTCCTTCTAACACTGTTCCTTTCCTGAAGTTCAAACTCTTAATTTGCTTTCTCCTGAGACTGTCTGCAAATTACTTGGTTACTTTCAGGGTGTTCAGAAGAGTCCAGACTGTCGTTTCGTCACACTTTGTGAGAAGGTAAAAGCCGACTTGTCCTATTGTCATGTTCACAAGGAAGCTCACATGGAATATAAAGTTCAGTGTAATCGTTTCATTTAGAGTATGCTTTCAAATTAATGAATGGAACAATCTTGAACCGGAAGGAGTAGCTGGCTGCCGTGGAGGAGATTCAAACGTTTGAGAAGAAAGTATGTTGGTCGATCTCTAAAATAAGACCAATGAACAGCTTTACAACGCTAGAGAACGGAGCGAGACGGTAGATTTATCGCGGATTACAGCTCGAAAGATTACGAACACACCACTGAAACAGATTCCAATCGCAAGATATGGAAGATTTTATTTCCGAAGGAGCAATAACGTTCCACATTCATTGAAAAACACACAATCATATGCCAGGAAAAACCACTGGGCCAGGTTAAGCCATAATACCTCACTGTTGATCGTCTGCTGCGGAGTCACAATTTGAGGCAACGCTCAACCGTGGTGATCGTATGCAGTGCATTGTCAGTACCTAAAGCTTAAACCCTAAACCCTCAATCAAGAGTATTTCTATGGCTCTGAGGCAGCCCCACCTCTCCCTCGCAAACATTATTGTGAAACTTCTATGCTGCAATAATCCCTTTCAAGATGGAAAAGCTGCAAAACTTGGAAAGCATGAAGCCCAAAGAGGGGCCAATCATCTGATTCACGGCTATAAATCCCCGCCCAGCCGCATAATGCCCCAAACATCCATCACTCCGGGAGGAACAGAATTATCCATGGCAGATTTGACAGCAACTTTGGCGACAGTGACCACCTTCACGGGAGGCACGAGAAGCTTACCGACCACAGGGACCTGAGAGGCTGCTTTCAGGTTTTTAAAAACCAATTCAAGTGGGGATCCAATAATATTCAGTGGCAGTTTGTATGTTCCCACTTGACGGATGCCATGAATGAATCCGGGACGCAAGATAACACCACTGTAGGGAAATTTCTGAAGAAGTTCGTCTTCAGCAGTTCGCTTTCCTGCATAGTAACCTCGCATTACAAAAGACGGCAGACCAAAATCATGCGCTGAAACGAAAACAAATCTCTCCACACCCGCATCTGCTGCCGCTCGAATGGCTTGAACATTAGCTACGCCATTAATCTTCTGCATTTGTTGATTGGACCCGAATCCGCCAACACAGGATATGACAGCTGACACATCGCTCAACTCATTTCGCCAATTCGAAGGATGGAACAGATCCCCTTTAATCCATTCCACATCCTGGGACCAAGGCTCTGCAACCCCAGGCCTTCCCGACCTACTCAAGCTTGCCACGGAGATGCCTTTCGACAGGGCTTCCTTGCACACATGAGTGCCAACATAGCCACTCCCTCCGAGAACAAGAAGCTTTTTCCGTCCCGCAGACGTCGATTCTACGGTCTCTGCCTCCGTTGTCTCAGCAAGGGGCACCCCAGTAGCTGTGGAAACAGAGTAACGCGCATGCGACGCCCTAACGGCGCCATCTCCAACGCTCGATGACACTCGCAGACGATGCAAATGTTGGAGAGCTTGCTTCCCACCTCGGCCTGCCATTGACTTGCGATGTGCGACCCCTGCCAATCTCGTCTAACTCAATTTAAGCCCCAAGGCATATTCTACTTACATTTAGGTCACAGAAAAACCAAACCCAAAGGTGGAGACCCCGCTACAACGACGAATCGATCAATGCACTCCGACGACCAACCCTGCGCTCTACGCTCGACTAATAATCAGCTCGTGTTCTGGTTCTTCCTTCCATCCAAGTCTGCTACCGAAATGTGCACTGCGTAACCACAAACCCAATTCCACCCTCTAGTATCCTGCGGAAACTAGTCGACGCATCGCCAAGAACCTCCAAAATATTCCGCATCAAAACAGATTCACGAACGACAGCGGCTTTGTGGAAATTTGCAGACACTTGGCCAGTACTCCATCCACCCCATTTATGTCGCCCGGAACTTGCCTCGCAGCGCGGTGGCACGACGCCAGCCATGGCATAATATCTTAGGCCCTAGCCCATCGCTGCTTTCGCCACCGAAGCCGTGGACGCAGGCACCACGGATTTCAACTCACATTCACATCGCATTCACATATTCTTTTGAGTTTTTCTTTTGCATTTCCTCCTCCACGTCGATGACTTCCAATATGTTCAGAGTAATCTACCGCACTTTGGTTTCAGAATTTTTGCAATTTTGAGGGCGGTTGATGCCATGCGTAAGAATTAATTAACGTGTCACATTAGGTTTTTGAGTGAGATGCACGTGTACTTGCTCACATGGGCTCGTGTTGCCGATGTGTTTATGAAATTCTATTATTATGGCTCGGAAATGACGCTTATTATTTCAAAATTCTTAATCATAGTTTTAGGTGCAACGTACTTTTACATCGTGGACCCAAAGAAAATAATCTTGAAGTAACATGTGCACAGCAAAAAGAGGTAGGGTTATCAATTCATAAGCTTTCCTTTATCTTTTTTCTATTTCTTCTATGTAGAATCTAAAAAACCAAATCTAAAGTAACGTAGTGTCTAATTATTATTTAATGTAATGGGGCATAGATACGTACATCTATACTGGCAAATGATTTTAAGAATGTATGGAAATGAAACAAATGCAATCCTCTCATCTAAAGCTTCTTCCCCTCATTTCCTTAGTTTATTCGTTCTTTCTTCATTCCTTCCTACCTTCTTCTATTCGTTCGTTCTTTAGTTCATTCGTTGTGTGTTCTTCCTCCTGCAGCACCACCTGAGATACCAGCTTTCTCCTTCCACCAGGCTGTCACATTGCAACTGCTAATTTATTCAGTGGATCAATAACTTGGCTGTAATTAGCGTAAAATCTAGGATGGGAAGGTCCTCGAAGGATACATCCACTTCGACTGTGTCTGCACCGCGAATTCTGCCACATCATGAGGCTGTTCTCAGGCGCACTTGCTTCCACAAATCACGCGGTGTTTATCTCTTTACAACTACAATTTAAAAAAAATAAAAAGGCACTCAGTTATCACTTCGCTCTTCCATACCGTATATCGTTTCAGAATGCTGTCTGCTTCTTTTGATCATCAGGGCCTCTTAACTCGTTTTCACAGCCCCCGACAACCACCACTGTTCTCCAGAAAATGACAGCGATACTAATGGGCACGTGGAACAGAAACTCTCAGACACTTCACTCGTCGCTGCTAATTTGACTAATGTTCAAGCCATTCCTGGATCCTCTCATGTACCGGCCCAATAAATGTACCTTATTCTCAAATTCCAATATCCCATTCCGCAGGGCCTATGTTGATGTTACATTGTCAACGAAGTACAATGTAGTTTATCCTAGAGTTTCATTCATCCGGAGTACCTTTCGAGCAGTACATTACTTGCTCTGATAGGTTTCTCTTTCAGTCTACACCCTGTAATGTCATGTGTAATACAGTGCTAAAGCTCTCATTATCATCACCGTGTATTTATTGATGTATGTGTATACATTGTCTGGTTAAAATACTTGCACCAATAGCCCATGACGATCTAATGCGTTGCACGTCCACTAGGCATCGCAAGCTTTTGGCTTTAGGTGGAAGTGGAACAAGGCCAGCTTCGCCCACCTTCTCCAACGCTCCTCCTGCTTGATGCAGCGTATAGCTGGGAGCGACCACAGATGGCGCCCATTAAATCATCGTTCGCAAAGTTCATGTTTGATAACTACGGCATTGTTGTTATTCCACCACTTTCCGAGGCCGCTACTCATCTCAAGCTGCTGGACATTCTTGTCCAGCCTTCGAAAAAGCTTGGAAAATCTGTGTTAGAGGGAGCTGGCTCCATGGTCGAACTGGGGAGTTTTGAGGAGCCTAACTAGCAAACCGAAAAGACTTTATGAGAGGTGCTCAAGGAGATCGAGGAGGTCGAAGGTATTGAGCTATGTACTATCGTTTTTTGTTTTTTACACTATGTATGTGTTGCGCAACTGATTGTTCGAACTCGGGATGACACAGGGAGCAAAACTGGGCTATTCAAGTGGGTTGAAGGGAATCAGAGCATCAGCGAAACATTCGCCTCAATGAAATGCTTCACAGGCTCTATTATAACTGGCTTGGTGGACGCAGATCTGACTCCGTTGTCCAATGCCAAAGCACTGACTTGTACATTGGAGAATTTTACTACTGCATGTGTGGATAAATCGTATCTTAAGTCGATCATAGGACGGGGTTTGTGGTTGCCGAACTTCGCGCGCCACCGTCTAGAGCAGTCAGCGTGAACAAGCTGTTTCTCGGGGTTTCAATCGAAAAGGTAACGACCGGTCCTTGAGAGTCTCAGAAAGCGCGATGAATTAGTCAAGCAAGCGGGGAATACAGCTTGAGATTGGATTCGGTTAATCAGATAATGTCACGCCAGCGTCCGTCATAGCAGTAGTTTCTTCTCAGCATCTCCTACATGTTTAGGTCCATGTTCAAGTAGGTATTCCCCTTTCAATACACCACAAAGGAACTGTTTAAAACCTAATGTTTTGTGATGAATGGCAGGCCAGTCAAGATGTGGGTGGTGCATTAATTAGTGTATGTCACAAAGCTGACTGTGAGAGTTCAATTCATCTTAGCCCAGTCTGCAACTGACCATGGCTGCAGTTCCACTGCCAGCACCTCTTGTGCCAGGGGTAGCAGGAAAGTTGTCACTGGAATCCAATGTAAGTTTAGATTATGTGGTAGATGAGTGTTATGAAGCTGCAAATGGGGATTATGCAATGGCATGTGAGTATGATGCCAAGGCAGACTGGTGTTACTCAGAGGCATATGGGTGTCATGCAGAGGCAGATGGCATTGGAGATGAGAATGAGATTGTGTATGCACATAGATATTGTGAAGAGGCAGATAAGTATGTGGCAATGCATGAAAATGCATATCATGAAGAGGCAGAGGAGGAAAACATGCTGCCATTATTCAGACTATTCCTCCAGGTCAATGATGATGACATAGAAGGCAATGGCATGGTCCTTGATGTGGAGCCTTGTGAGATACACCTCAACCTTAACAATTCTCACCCTTAGGTCACTCATTTTTGAGCATCCTCCTGCACTCCTACAACTTACACTAAGCAGCATCTCCACATTTTCTAATACATCAGCTTGGGAATGCATGCACTGTATTAGTAGATTTTGTTACAAATTTACTAAAAGGTATATCCTAACACATAGAAGATGGATTTCAGGTGTTTTTTTTTATAATAAATATGCTTTAGAGGTTTTGATTACAGCTTATTGCAAGCGGCATTTACAGAGGTGAGATTGAGGTTATCTGTAATTTCATTTTTATTTTTATGGGTTTTAATTATTTTATAGTTTGTAAGTTTTCTTATATACTGATATAATCTTTTCTTTTCCTTTTTTCTCTTTTTGTCAAAAGATATCTATTTTTGTTAACATGTCAAAATTTTAATTAAAAAATTCAACAACAATATTTGACATAATATATATATATATATATATATATATATAGTATCATAACATATTTTGGGTTAAAAATTATCCATTGTTAATTTGATGTAATACCAATGTTCTTAACAATTTTATAATTTTTTGAAAAAAATTCTACAAATAAGTTAACAAGAATAAAGAATGCTGTGATTTAATTGTAAGATCAACTAGTAAAGTGAAAACATGCAATCAAAGAAATTAGATTTGTGCCACTAGTACCCAAATATATACTAAAATTGTAATTCTTTTCCTATTCTTTTAAATGTCAGCAAACTTTGTCATCTCTAATTGCTATTCTTTCAATCTCTAAGTTTTAGAAATGTCAAAGCAAGATAATACTTGATAACAATTTTTCTCTATGAATTTAATGAAGATGAAAGTAGAAGGTCAAACTATTACAATCATAACACCACAATGATTTTTTTATCAAGAATATACGATCTTTCTTTACCTCTACTTGGTATTAAGACCTTTCTTTTATAATGTAATATCTTCTTCTTCTTCTTCTTCTTCTTCTTTATTTTCTTTTTCCATATTTTGTATCTAAAATCTTTGGTCATTAATTAGCCTATTAAAGATATAGTTATGTTTTTTCTAATTATAACTAATTTTTACTTTTATTAGTATTATTTATTATTTTAATCAGTCAATTAATATATTTTATTGTGACTTGTTATTTTAGCTCTTCTTTCATCACAACAATCAAATTATTTCATGGCTAATAAAATATCAATCTATACTATTGCTAAATACTCCAAAAAGAGATCTTATTTCAATACATGATATACAAAGATATTATAATTTTATGAAACAATTATTTCACAATTAATTATTAATTATATATTTTTTATTTAAATTAAAATCAAATAAGGATTCTACCACTTTATAAGTTTGTATCAAATCTAAATGATATTTTCTAAAGAAAAAAGGGATTCACTTTTTAATTTAGTATTTCTTTTCTTTAAAAGTCTAAACAAGTTTTCTACAACAATCACTTATGTAATCACTTTACAATAATATTATGAATAATTGAATTATGAAATTAATCATATAATAAATTATTATTTTTTATAATTAAAATTATATATATATATATTCTATGTATTTTTTCTCTATCTATTTTAATTATTTTTTTAATATTCCAATATATTTAATATAAAAATTATTTGCTTATAAATAGCTTATCTTATAGATATCAATTAAAATTATATCTTTGTCTTTTATATATATACACTTTAAATCCTTAAAATTAAGTATAAAGTATATTATAATGTAGATGCTAAGTCCATAAAAATCTAATGGTTAAGTCTTATTTTAAAAAATGACTATAAAGTCATTCAAATTGAAAAAGTCCACAAATAAGTTATATTGTGTGAATGAAATCTAAAGTTTTTTTTAAAACCTATTTTATGTTAATTTTAGTCTTTAATTTTTAAATTTTATTTATTAGGTATAGCAAAAAAGTCATAAAATAAAGTAGAATTTTCACATACTATTAAATTGTTACTCAATTAATCTAAATACATAACCTTAAATCTATAATTATTACTTATTTATATTTAATAATATTTAATATAATAATAATAAATATTTTATTTAAAAAATATTATATTAGTAATATTTTAAATGATCTACAATACTATTTTTATTAGATAAAAATTATATATACATAAAAATTAGCTTGTTGCTGTAAATAATACTATTCTTGTAATTAAATAAGTACTTAAAGTATAAAATAAGACTTTTACATAGTTTCTAAATTAGATTCTTTTACTTTCTTCTAAAATAATGCTTTTAGAAGAAACCTTTTTAGAAGATATTTACTTTATTTTCTTAAAAGAAACTTGATCTGAAAATACTTCTATAGCATTTCTAATAAATATTAATTTTAGAAGATACTTATTTAAAGACACAACTACATATTAAGCTTATGTATTGACTTTCTTGACAATATTGTTTCTACAATGTAGAATGTTGGTTTTTTTATGCTAAAATAAATTATTAGATTTTATATGATCAAATATTAATAGAACCATGAATAAAAAATTATTTATAAAAAATATTAAATGATTTTAAATATACTTATCAATTTTATTAATATGAAATAAGAATATTAATATATTTTGATATTTAAAATATCTTTTTTATATTTAATTCTTATAGCCTCAATTAGTTCAATTAAGTAATAGAAATCTTAAAATATAGATGTTTGTTTATTTTTTAAAATTCTTAGTTAAATCTTTCTTTTATTATATAGATACTTCTTTTTATATAGCTTCATGTATACACAATAATATCATTGTCATAAATACATCAATATTATAAGACAAGGTATCTATTCAAAAATACAAGAAGCTTAGTAATTAAGATTTTGAATTATAAATGAAGTTTTTGATAACATTGTGATTAACTTGCTTTGTGCTTGGTACACCCAAAAGAATATTTAGGCAAAAAGTAAGAAGTAATTTAAGACCAATGCAGATTTTAAAGCCTTCATATTACATTGGATGGATATTGTTTGCAATGATATAAAAGAAATATATTAAATCTTACAGATAGAGCTATAGGGAGCTCAAATCATTAGAAAAGAAGTTATTAACTACTTGTGAGAAACTTGGACCTTGCATTGGACTTGTTTTGTTTGTGCATGGATGATAAAGGTGATATATTTTAGAGATTTGATTATGTCTTGTATAGAAAGAAATCACTTAGTTGTGAAGATATGGATAGTGACATAAAATAAAAACTTAGAAGCATGTAAAAAATACAATTATATATATATATATATATATAGTCAAGATTATATCATTTGGTATAGAATTTCATACAAATTCACTAAAATTTTATTCTTACAAGTCAATCTTTTTAGTGCCATATTATCTTCAAAAAAAATCTTCTATTTTGCCATGCACAAGATTCTTAAAAGTTTTAAAACCATTAGTTGCATAGTAGATGACCATTATATCTTAGATTCCATTGATTTCTTATAGATTATAATTGATGTTTAATATTTCTACAAATAAAAGTGATTAATATGAGCAAATAAAATCTCTTTATTTTAATAATTTTTAACAACATTCATAGTTAATGCCAACTTCATTAAATGAAGAAATTTTATATAATTCAAGTTTAAAAAGTATGTTATTAAAAATTACAATAATTCATAAAAAACTCTTATCACATTAGCAACAACTTTTGAAGTCTTAAATTTAGAATCTTTTATGAAAAAAATAAAATGTAATAAAGCCACAAAGCACATGTACAAGAAAAAGTCTCACTTGTACTATGGCCTCTCTTCCGTCTTCAAAAATCCAACATGAGCCTTTTTTATTTAAATTGGTATAGAATTGAAAAAAAAAATTAGAGAGAATATAGAAAAATTGGATAAAACTAACACAACTATTTATGAAGGATAAAAATTCAAAGAATATAAATAAATAAGTAAATAATTTTACAAAGAAAGATGATATATATATATATATATATATATATATATATAAGAAATTGGAATGGCTTTTGCTAAAGACTAAAAAATTAGAAACTCTTAGAACTAGATTAGATAAAATGGAACTAGATTATCTCTAAGATCTAAATTCCTTTCAATCCATAGCAATATAAATCTTATTACAATGTACGACAACATAGACCAAAATTGGTCATCAATTATAATAAGTGGTGATAGTAGTGGTAGTGGTGGTACTTGGTATTGATTCTAAAAGCGCCTTGGCTCAATATAAAACTCTTTAAGTTACAAAACATAGAAGATCAAATAAACCCAAATATGTGGCGAAAGATTAAGGTAGTATACAGCACTAGAAATCACTACAAAAATATGGAAAGGTCTAAGCTATCAAGGTGCCAACTTAAAAATTTCAATTGATGTAGCAAGTAGAAAGTTAGTATTAGAGAATATTACTTGATCACCCTGCTAGGTCTTATGTTGTCAATAGTTATCCACATATTACTTGTATTGATTCTATGTGATAAAAAGGCAATGCTTCTTGCAAGGCCATTATAAGTTATTGTATGAACTCTTTCATTGTCAAATTATTAATATCAATAGGATGATAGAGAGTTGCTAGCATAATCGGATATTGAGTGGTGTTAAAGAAAAATGGTGTCAAGGACAAGAATATGATAAAGAAAAATAAACAAGTGAGACTTCTCTCAAAGAAAGATGATAAAATAGAAATAACTTGATATATATATTAAGAAAGAAACTGGAATGGCTATTGCCAAAAGCCAAGAAAATTAGAGATCCTTGAAATTAGACTGGAAGCAAGAAAGGAGTTGATAAGAGTGAAGAAGGCTTCACTCTTGTCTCTATATATACTATCTAACTAGGTGTTATGTCGTGATGTCGGAGTAGAGAGAGTTTGCCTCAAAAAAACGCTGGGCTTTTGGATGTCACTAATTATTCGATCAAGCTTGAAAATAAAGAAAGTCCTAAGTTTATATATAATTTTTTCTTTTTGAGTAATTACACCAAATACACAATCCTCAAGTAACCCACAACTTCCAAAATATGATAAAATCTTCTAAAACCTTGTTTATTCTTATGTGGAGATTTTTTTTTAATTTCAACACCTCATATCTCCTAATCCGACCGTCCAAACAAACTCAAATTTTACATGAAGTACTGATGTATTTTTATTAACTTTTACAACAAATTTCAACAACAAATTCATTGCAGATCTTGAGATATCTTGAAAACCCTAACAGTCACTTCAAACCCTTGTCTTTATACATCCGCGTGCAATTTTCTTCATATCTCAAAAAATATAAGCTCAAATGCCACGAAATTTGTATGTATAGCTTTTTAACACAAAAATTTACATTTTCCAAAAGTTTGAGCCAAAAATTCATCCGAATACTCAAGTTATGGCTCCAACCATTACTACAAACAAAACCGCTTACTTACTGCCTTTGATTTGGAAGCGCTGCCTTCAACTCCTTACAACTCCTTTATATGAACTCCAAAAGTAATAATTTTTTCGTGAAAGATGTAGGCCTTGAAATCGCCGTTCCAGTCGCACATTCCGATCTTCAAAAGCTACTGTAAAACTCCTCGTACTCTCAAAAGAGTAACAGTATATCTTAAATAAACACCTTAACTTCAAACGACTATAATTTTTTCATCCTAATTCTAAATCCTTTAATTTTTGCACAGAAATTGTATCCCAAATCCTAAACTTTACAACCCTAACTTGTAATCTCCGAATTCTCTCTTTGAAGTCGCCGAAACCCTTCTTAAGGTCGCAGGCACCCTCCTCAAAGTCCATTGGACATGGTATTCGACCAATAGGGATGAAGTTCTCCATTCCTTGCCTTCATCCGACTATGCCTTACTTTCATCCCTCTCAATTAGCCTCCTACTAGTTTAGATTTTCATCCTTAGGTTTCCACCTTCTCCCAAGGCTTCATACTAAACATTTAAGTCTTATATATATAATTTTTTTAATGTCAAAATCAAAAGAAGTAAAGAAACAAAGTAAAGTTTCTTATACCAACTCCTTTTAATTTAATCTACTAGCCACTCTAATATACATCTAGATTTATCAACATATAATATGTTTTAACTAATTTTTACATATTGTAAGCATTTATAGTATGATAGCAACGTTTTATAGGACCTTTAATATGTGTTGACTTTATAGGACACATGCCTTGACTTATAAGGCAAGTTTTTTTACATATGGGCCACATAGTTAGCTTGGCCTTCAAGCTAACAACATGTGTGGCACATGGCCAACTTGTTGACCACGTTTCTAATCCCAAAAAATCAATTAAAGACACCTATAAAGTCAAAGAAGCATCTATGAAGCTTCTAGAAAGCTTCTATATCAAATACTATAGAATTAATTCACTTTTACTTACTTTTACTTACTTCTACCTATTTATATATGTAATTATTGGCTTACATGCATATATCCATGACAAATGGTGAATGAATAGTACTTGCTTAAATATTATCATTATAAGAAAATTTTAAGAATGTCAAATATTCTTTCTAGTTATTATAATGAACCACCACAAATGTGTGTAGTATATCTTCTAAGGTCCAATTTGCATGCTTGGTTTGTCTATTTGTTTGAAGATAAAAGGCCATGGACATAGCAAGTCGTTTGCTTAGTAGCTTGAAGAAAGTTTGTCAAAAATTTCTCATGAAGCGTAGATCTTGATTTAAAATAATAACATGAGATAACTCATGGTGACGAAAGATAGTATCAAAAAAAATCCGTATAAGTATTGGGCATCAATAATAGAACGCATTATAGTCAAATGAAGTTGCTTCAAGAGTTGGTCTACAAAGACAACAACCGCGATGTGATTATCAAGCATCTACAGCAAACACATAATGAGATCCATAGTCACTTGCTTTCAATATACCGTAGATAGTAGAATTGGCTGCAATAGTCTAAGAGATGCTACATTGTATGCTTTGTTATGTTGGCATGACTTATAGAAGTGCTGAAAAGCTCAAATATCATGATCCAAACTTATTCAAAATTATATCTTTGAGATCCATTCTAGGATCTTTTTATGCCTTAAATGTCTAGATATTGAAATATCATGTCCTTCTTAAAGTATGCATGTTTAGAATACAGCATTGTGACGTATATAAATCCACTTCTTGAAATAGACTAAGCCATCACTAAGACAATAATCTTAATATTACACATCATCTACTTTTAGCTGATGAATAATTATTTCAAAATAAGCATCTCAATGCATAGCTTCCTTCTATTTCACTCCTTTTAATTAAGTTTGAAATAATATTAGTAATAGTAGTGACTTCTACCTTATTTTTTAATTTGAGCTTCAAGTCTGATCTATGCAATAAGGTATTTACCATGGTGTAGTATTGCCCTTATTTGTATTGAAGCTAAATGTCAAAGAACTGCAATTATTTATTCCAACAATGATGTTATAATTTCATATTTTTCATATGCAAATCATGTAGTAGGGAACAATGGTTAGTCCAAACAGTCACTAGATTCCTCAATAGATAGTATTGCCATACCTTTATGGTATATATAATTATTAGTTACTCTCGATTACATGTAGAGTAATTAGACTCTGCCTTCTAAGCTTGCGTGATTTATATGCCATAGATTGAAGGCCCCTACTAAAGTCTTATTGAAGGATTGTGCCAATAGCAAAGTCAAAAGCATCAATGTCAAGTATACAAAGAAGGTTGAAATCATACAATTGTAATATTAGAGCAACAATGAATGCCTCCTTCAACTAATTAAAAGTCTTTTTTTTTGCTTTGGATTCCATTCAAATGGAGCACCATTCTCCAATAGGTTTTTCAATGAAGCAACAATGAGTACAAATTGCCAAACAAAACAGTAATAATATCCAGTAAAGCATAAGAATGAGCAGACTTCAGAAGAATCCTTGAAAATTGGTCAATCTTTTATTGCTTTTATCTTATCTTGTTCCATGCATACATCTTCGTAGGATATGACATGCTCCAAAAAAATGACTTCTAACTTTTAACGTTCATACTTTGATTACTTGCAATAAAAATAAATATCTTATAATAGATTTGATACTTTCTACAAACGTTGCTCATGCTTCTCAAAGGTTTTACTATAGACTAACATATTATTAATGAAGACAACTACATACTTCTCCAAAATATCTCAAAATAATTTATTTATATGACCTATAAAAGAAGTTGGAGTACTGATGAAGCCAAAAAGTAAAGTAAGCCATTCAAAACATCCATAGTATATATGAAAGGCTGTCTTTTTTATATACTCTCTGGTAATAGGTATCTGCCAATAGCTACTCCAAAGGTACAATTTGTCAAAGATCGTTACATTTTGAAGTTGGTCAAGAAGATTATTTATGCGTAGAAGTGGATATGTATTTTTGAAAATCTACTTATTGAAGCCTTAATAATCAATGCAATACCAAAGTCCACTATTCTTTTTAGGTGCAAAGAATACATGAGTTCTCCATGGTGACGTTGTTATGTTGTAATATGACTATATGGTGAAAGATGAAAATCTGGATCTTATTATAGAAGAGCCAAGTTAAAAGAAAAGGTAGAGAAATATGGATAAAAGATAGGAAGGTAGTAAAACTTTTAGTAGTAATGCTGCCCTTTTAGAAAAAATAGCTTCTACTTACTTTGTAGGGCCAAAAATAAGGCAAAATAAGGTAGATTGGAAAAATCAATGATATAGACATCTTTAGGAGGAAGTTAAGAATAAATTCTAGTAAAAATTACTTAAGAAAACTAGATGTTGATACCTGGAGAGGGCCGGTTATGAACCAGGATTGAAATCAGACCCTGAGGCACAAAACCGAGTCTCGACGACGACTCTATAATTCTTTGGCAGATCGGAGAGTGGGGTTTGATAGCAGATTAGATAGGATTTCTATAGGCATTGATTTTGGGTGATTTGGAGTTTTTTTGACTTTGTAAAAGCTTTGCAAAGTCAAGGTTTGTTTTAGATGACTTAGGTTTTATGAAATAAAATAGGATTTACGTTTTGGATGATTTCAAGAGTTTTGTAGTAGATCTATGGGTGAAATTTTATGGATTTATGGTTATAGTTGTGTTCAATATGTTTTGTAAATTTGAGCTCAATCTAATTATTGAATTGAAGGATATTGAGGTTTAAGTGGATCAAGGTCTCAGAAAGTAGAATTTTAGGTTTAGTGAGGGTTTTTAAGATTTCTTGTAATCTACTTATTGGATTGGAGTGAAACTTGTGTGAGAAGATATAAGACTTGTTTTTTTATGTGTATGAAAATTTTAAGTTCAATAGAATGGTGCAAAGAAGAGATATTGGCTCTGGAAGATTGGCATCAAGATTGGAGAAGGAGGCCAGCTAATACTTGAGCACATTTTTGAGGTTATCGTCAATGTGGTAACTTCGATCCTTTTTCAATTTTTTTGTGCTTGTTTTCAACTTAGTTTTTAAGAAGTGTGCAAAATTTGAGTTAAGATCGATAGTTTATTCATTAGTTATTGAGGTTTAAATCTATTGTAGGAATTACTAGGGTTTGGTTTAGGATTTGGTTAGGGTTTGGTTAGGGTTTGATTTAGGGTTTAGGATTTGGATTAGGATTTGGTTAGGGTTTGATTAAGGATTTAGTATTTGATTTAGGATTTCGTTGGGTTTTGATTTAAGGTTTGTTTAGGATTTGATTTAGGGTTTAGGATTTTATTAGGATTTAAGATTCAATTAGTTTTGGCCTAAAGTTTGAATGAAGTTCAATAGGATTTTAACTAGAATCAAATTAAGATTGAATTGAGATATATTTGAGTGATATTTGTCATCCTTCTAATATTTCTTTAAGAATTCTTATTGTTTGTTTGAAATTTCTTTGAGGTTTTCTGAATTTGATTAAGCTTATTTAGCATTATTATGGTCTAATTAGAGCATAATTAGTATTCTATTAGAATTAGGATTTTATTATTGCAATTTCCATTCTTCCTTCCACAGCCAAGTGCACGGAGCATTCTCAAGGAAGACTTCATATATTACGACAATGTGTTTTCTCAAATGAGGCCCTTTTCCAAGAGTTTGTCCAATATCTTTTACAACTCTTTAAGTTCATTTGGTGCCAGTCAATAAATTAGCCAACTTACTAATTTGGTCCCAAATAATATTTCTATTTGAAAGAAGGCACCTTGATTAGGTGGCACGCCACTAGGTAAGTTGGTTGGAAAGACATCCTAATATTTATATATAAATTTCTTTGTCAATTTTATTCCTTCAATTGTCTTTCTTACTGTTGAGGTAAGATTTAAAACCACCATATATATTAGTTGCTTATATTGTATTTACTTCTTTATAAAGGTCATCCCTACAAATAAGCCTTTATTTGTAGATTATTTTTTTATTTCATTGAGCAAGAAAAGACTTGACATTATTAAGAGGGTTTGTACTTATATTCTAGAGAAATTAAGTAATGCAATCTAAAGAAGCAATGTAATCAAAAAATAAGAAGTAAAATTGCTAAAAAAGAAAATGTATCAAAAAATGAGTTTCTCTAACTATAATAGATATCATGCAATTAAAATCATGTACAACATCTAGTATAGATCCAATTTTCTTTTTAGATCTTTCACCTTGTTTTACAATAGATGTATGTTTAAAATCTAAAAATCACAAATTTTTTACATTGTTAGATTTAAAAGCCTTAACCTATTTTATAGACAAAAAATTTATTAAAAAATAAAAAATACCTTTAGTCAAAAAAATTAAATCCATATATGTAGAAGTCATAGATAGTTGTTTGTTGTCTTTTGGAGATGTTGTTCATGAAACTATTCTTTTAGATGTAGCAATTTAAGATCATAATTGTATAATAATATTTAATATAATAAGTTCTCCTATAATCTAATTATTTTAGAATTATCATGGTTAAAAATACATAATCCTCAAATAGATTGAATTTCTTGGAACCTTAACTTTTCTTATAATTCAATCCAAAATTTCAATAATAAAATAGAAATAGATAAGTTTAATACATCCAAACTCTTATTAATAGGTACAAGAGTTTTTATGGATGCTACAAAAAAATTGTCATCTTTTGCTATATATGCCATTCTTTTTTTTTTATGGTAGAAAGATATCAAATAGTATTCTTAATCAATATGAAGATTTCTAGAATATTTTTTATAAAAAAAATATAGATATATTTTTTTAAAGCATCAATTCTATGATTGTACAATTGATCTACAAAAATGAGCTCAACCACTATTTCAACCAATCTACAATTCATTGCAAAATGAATTGGCTGCATTAAATGAATACATTGACAAGAACTTAGATAAAAACTTCATATAGCATTCAAAATCACCAAGAAGAGTTCATATTTTATTTATAAAGAAAAAAGATAGATCTTTGCAAATGTATGTAGATTATTGAAGATTTAAGAAGATCATCATCAAGAATAGGTATTTTCTATCTTTGATTTTAGGGCTTCTTCACTAATTCAATTAAGTAAAGATCTGTAAAAAAACAAATCTACAAAGAGCATACAATCTGATCTTCATCAAAGAAAAGAATAGAAGATTACTTTTTGAATTAGGTATGGACATTTCAAATATAATGTCATGTCTTTTAGACTCATGAATGCACCAATTGCTTTTCAATATCTCATGAATAATATCTTTCATGAATTTTTTGATGATTTTATTGTATGTTATGTAGACAACATTCTAATCTACTCTAAGAACTCAAAAGAAGTTGAACTTCAGGTTTGTTATGTATTACAAAAACTAAAAAATGCAAGATTATATGCCAAGATAAAAAATATATATATATATGTATTCCATACTATTCAAGTTGATTTCTTAGGATATATCATTTCCAACAAAGGATTAATGATAGATCTTAAGAAAGCCTAGACTATCATGGATTGAAAGATAGCAAAAATAGTCAAAGATGTATAATGTTTTTTAGAATTTGTCAATTATTATCGAATCTTCATCAAGAAATTTTCTTAAATTGTGACTCCTCTTATACATCTAACTTCTAAAGACAAACTTGAGAGAAGCAAAGAAGCTAGAATATCTTTTAAAGCCTTAAAGATAATATTTATTTTTGTACCAATTTTATATTATGTTAATTTTTTTAGACATTCTTCATAGAAACTAATACATAATATTTTGCTATGGATGCTATTTTATTACAAATGGAAGCAAATGATAACCTCTATTTGATAGTTTTTTATTCTAAGAAATTTTCAATAGTCAAAATTAACTATAAGATCCACAACAAAGAGTTGCTTGTAATTGTGGATTCATTTCAAGAATAGCATTGTTATTTAAAAGGTGCTTCTATTCTAGTTATTTTATATATGGATCATAAGAACCTCAAGTACTTCATATGAATATGTGTTTTGAATTGTTGCCAATCCCATTAGAGTATATCTTTATCAAGATTTGATTTTAAGATTATCTATAGATCCAAAAAAATAATAAGGTTTATCAAATGTCCTTTCTAAACAATCTTATCTTGCACCAATAGAAAGAAATGTAATTTTTGATCAACAAAGAATAATTCTCTTAAAGCTAAAGCATTTTCAACTTTGAGTAATAAAATCAACATTGACTATTGATTCAATCTTTGTCAAGCAAATTCAATCAAGTATATCTTTTGATCATTTTATTTATGATATCAAGAATAATTCTTTTAAGCTTCATGATACTTCCAAGTTTAAGTTTAAAAATAATTTATTCTACTTTGATGGATAATTATATATTCCAAAAGATGAAGTATAATTACATATTCTTCAAACTTGTCATGACTTTTCAACAGCCAAATATTTTGGATATAATAAGACTTTAAAATTAATATCTAGAGATTTTTGGTGGCTTCAAATATAGAAGGCAATCAAATACTTTGTGCAACCATATGATATTTTTTTAAGATCCAAAACTCTTTGTCATTGACCTTATGAACTTCTTCAACTATTATCTATTTTAGAACAACCATAGTCTTTTATTTCTATGGATTTTATCATGGATCTTTTAGTCTCAAATTTATTTAATTCTAAATTTGTGATAGTAAATCATTTTAAGAAGATAGTTTCATATGTGAAGAAATGGTAATTTTTTTTTTTCGACAACATCTATTACTATCATAGATTATTCAAGGATATTATATTAAATAGGAGGACTCAATTTACATCAAGATTTTAGATAATTCTTTTCAAGTTTTTAAAAATGGATATAAAACTCTCTTTACTTTTTCATCTCCAAATTGATGGATAAATAAAATCAATAAATCAAGTTCTAGAGCAATATTTGACGTACACTAACAATTATCATCAAGATAATTGGATGAATCTTTTATCATTTATAAAGTTTTTGTATAATAATTTAATACATTCTTCTATTCAACAAACATCTTTTTATGCCAATTATGGTTATCATTAATGACTTGATACTTTTGACTTTTTAAAAGTTGATAATCAACTGTGGCAAAAGATTTGTTGAATTGTTTGTCAAAGCCACATGTAACAATGAAGATACAGTTAAAAGAAGCTCAAGAATGACAAAAGTTCAATGTAGATGCTTATCACAAGAAACAACCTCAATTCAACATAGGTGACATAATATGTCTATTTTGTTGTAATATCAAGACTACTTATTCTAGTGACAAGTTGGACTATCATAGGCTTTGACCTTTTTTTATTAGTAAATAAGTCAATCTTGTTGTTTATCAATTACATCTATTGGAGTCTATGAAGATTCATTCTATAGTCTATGTATCACTTCTTGAGCCATATAAGACAATGAATATCTTGAAAAGAAGATAAATGCCACCTCTTCCTATAGAAGTGGATCATAATTAAAAATTTGAGGTGTAAGAATTCTTAGATTCAACATGGTGCTGAAATAAATTAAAATATCTTGTTCATTGGCATAGATATGATATTATAAAATACACATGAGAGCCAACAAAGAATCTTACAAATACAACAAAGAAAGTTGAGACATTTCATTGACAACATCCATCAAATCAAGATGAAGAATAGAAAATCTTTGTTATAAAAGAAATAAGATTTAAGGAAGATAGCATTCTACCTTCTACTCTTATTTGTAACTTTTATATATTTGGGAGACTAAAAAGATGGAGAATTAATAACCAGCAAATTCAACTTAAGAACTATGACTTATTAACTTATTAGATGAGACATTATAATTGTCATAGCCTTCAAGGTGACATAATAAAGATAAAGATGCTCAAGAACAACATATCTTTTCTTGAATACATTGTGAGATGCAACATGTTTGATATCACAACCTTAGAAGAGACTTTCAATATTTGATGATTTTATTATGAGTAGAAATAATTCTTGATGGTGTTCCAAATATTTTATTTGAAAGAATTTATAAAAGCTTCAACAACAATCAAATAAAAAGGTGGTCTTTCTATCCAATATGAAATACTATTAATGGTTAAGAAGATCTATCAAATATCTTTGAAAAAAAAAATATCAAAATATGTGACAAAATGTAATTTATCGCATCTTGGATTTCATCAACATATGATGATTACTCCTTGTAGAATTTTTTCCTAAAAAGAAGAGATAATGTCAAAAATATATATATTTATATTAATATTTATCTATATGATTAAGTAGAAATATATAAAAATAAATTTATTTCATAATATTTTCTAAAAAAGCTTTCTAGAAGCTTAATAGATGTTGTTTTGACTTTATATATGTTTGTAGTTGATTGGTAGGTTAGAAACATGGTCAAGAAGTTAACTATATTTTGGTAGCTTAGAAAATAAGCTAATTATATAGCACACATAAAAAACTTGTTTTGCAAGTCAAGATACGTGTCTAGCAAAGTCAATATATTTTGGAGGTCCTATTAAACTTCACCACATAGCTCCTAATTAAGAGTATATATGGAGGCAAGAATAAAGCCTTCTTTACTCTTCTCAATACCTTTCTAGTCCTTAGTCTCGTCTTAAGATTTTCTATGTCTTCTTATCTTTGGCAATAGCCATTTTAATTTAATACTATATCATCTTTGAATGATTTTTTAGTCTTTTTGAATGACATAAGAGTGTAATGACATTTTAATTCTTTGAAATTTATATCCTTGATACATTTTGGTGGCAAATTTTAGAATGTTTATTTGATTGTTATGTAGTAATAGCATAGCCTTGCTAAGATACAAGTTGATTGAAAGTTCTTTTTATGTCATGCCAAGAGAAGAGGACTTATTATAATAAGGCTTCTAGTGGTTCTAAAGACATCCTAAAACTTCAACAAAAAATTATTAGATAGCTTGATATAAGTCTCATAGATGGTCATGGACTTGAAATCAAGTAGTGGTATAGTGTGGTAGTCTAGTACTATTATCCATTGATGTGGTATCTTAACATGTGAAGTCTTACTTGAGAATGCTCCAAACACCTAGCTATGGAAGGTAGAATAGAAATTGCAATAACAAAATCCTAATTCTAATACAACACTAACAATGCTAAACAAGCTTTAATCAAATTTAAAGAAACCTCAAAGGAATTTCAAAGAAATAATAAGAAATCTTAAAAAAATATTAGAATGATTACAAACATATCTTAAATATATCTCAATTCAATCTAAATTTAATCTTAATTGAAATCTTATTGGACTTCATTCAAACTTTAGGCCAAAAACTAACTAAATCTTAAATCTTAAATAAACTCAAATAAAATCCTAAATCCTAAATCAAATCATGATCAAATCCTAACCAAATCTTAAATCCTAAACCAAATTCTAAATCCTAAATCAAATCCTAAATCTTAAATCAAATCCTAACCAAATCCTAAATTCTAAACCAAATCCTAATCCTAAATCAAATCCTAACCAAATCTTAAACCTTAAATCAAACTCTAATCCTAAATCAAATTCTAACCAAAATATAATTGAATCCTAATCCTAAATCAAACCCTATTCAAACTCTAATCCTAATCAAATCCTAATCCTAAATCAAACCCTGACCAAATCCTAAACCCTAAATCAAATCCGAATCTTAAATCAAATCCTAACCAAATTCTAATCAAATCCTAACCCTAAATCAAATCCTAACCAAATTCTAATCCTAATCCTAAATCCTAAACCAAACCCTAATCAAATTCTAACTCTAAATCAAACCCTAACCAAATCCTAATCCTAAATCAAATCCTAACTAAACCCTAGTAATTTCTATAATAGATTTAAACCTCAATAACTAATGAATGAACTGTTGATCTTAACTCAAACTTTGCACACTTCTTAATTATTAAATTAAAAATAAGCACAATTTTTTTGAAAAGGATTGGAATTACCAAATAGACGATAACCTCAAAAACGTGCTCAGGTATTGGCTAGCGTCCTTCTCCAACCTTAATGCCAATCTCCTACAATCAATATCTCTCTTTTTATCATTCGATTGATCTCAAAATTTTCATACATATAAGAAAACAAGTCTAATATCCTTTCACAAAAATTTCACTTCAATCCAACTAGTAGATTGTAAGAAATCTTAAAAATCCTCACTAGATCTAAAATTCTACTTTCTAAGACTATAACTCGCTTAAACCTCAATAACCCTCAATTTAACCATTAGATCAAGATAATAATCACAACACATATTAAGCACAACTATGACCATTAATCCACAAAATTTCACCTATAGATCTATTACAAAACTCTTGAAATCACTAGAAACATCAATCCTATTTTATTTCTTGAAACCCAAGTCATGTGAAAACAATCTTGTCTTTGTAAAGCTCTTACAAAGTCAATACAAATCCAAATCGCCCAAAATCAATGCTCATAGAAACCTTATCCAATCTACTATCAAATTCCACTCTCTAATTTACAAAAGAATCTCCGAGTTGCCGTAGGTGCTCGGTTTTGTACCTCAAGGTCTGATTTCGACCCAAGTTGATAACCAGTCCTCCTTGGGTATCAATCTTTAGTTTTTATAGGTAATTTTTGTAAGAATTTACTCTTAACTTCCTCATAAAGATTTCTAAATTATTTTTTTTTCTAATTTATCTTATTTTGCCTTATTTTTGGCCCTACAAAGTAAGTAGAAGCTATTTTTTCTAAAAGGGCAGCATTACTACTAAAAGTTTTATTACCTTCTTAACTTTTATCCATATTTTTTTACTTTTTCTTTTAACTTGGCTCTTCTATAATAAAATCCATATTATTATCTTTCACCATATGGTCATGTTACAAAACGACATCCATCCTCTCTGAACTTATGTATCCTCCGATATGCACCAAATAATCCAACTTTGTTTAATTCATATAATATTTTCAATGTCCTTATCCAATTCTTCTTCTTTATATTCACTATTCAAATCAAAATCATCTTGTTATCTTGAAAGATTCATGTCTTTGATAAAGTCTTTTATATTTATTTATGTTTGTTTTTATTTGAATATCTTCACTCGCTTCCATTGTCATCATTCTTTAATCCAATATATGTAATTTTCTTCAAAAATCTTTCAATCCATTTTCTTGATAAATATCAAAAATCTTTCATCATCTTCTAATGTTCCTAACTCACATAATTTTTTTTTTTCCTCTTTTTTTTTTTTTTTATTTTATAAATACTAATAAAACTTAAATTAAGGAACCTACATCTTGGAAGAGTACCTCTATTTTCATACCTCTACAGTCTTACTTTATAATGATACTTCTCTAACTATATATATATATATATATATATATATATATCAATACCTATGTTTCCCTCTACTCCCCATGTGCAAGTACTTTAGAAATATCCTCTTTTACACATGACCAAACCATTGGTAAGGTAGGAAATTTGAAATAAAAAGATTAAATCTAAACCTCTCCCATATAGCCACATACATCTTGCTTGTATCTTTTTTCTTATTTCTTTGATTCCAAGTCCTATTTAAGATGTCCATGTAATCTTTAAATCCATTTTCCATGTCTTTATATTTGAAGATTTTTAGATTTTCCACCCTTGATTTCCATACTTGATGATGAACCTTATCTTTGTCAAAATCCAATTGTGTTCCTATTACATGTGCATTATCCATGTAACTTTGACCTTTGTCCAAAAGAGAAGTACTCAAAATTAACTTAATCATAGCCAATGACTTGGCACCCTTATCTTTTGTTTCATAATCTTTATTTGTCACATAATCTTGTATAACATCCCTTATATCTTCTTGAATGCATCCTTATAAAATATCATAACCTTTTGATGTTTCAAAGCATTGTATAACGTTATAATATTGAATAATTTCATGCTATTTTGAAATTTCATGCTCTTGAAAAGTTTCATAACTTTTACAATAATCCTTTGTGGTTTCACAACCACATTTAGTATCATAACCTTGTGCAATTTCATAACCCTCTTTATAATAGTCATGTAAAAACTCATAACTTCTTTCACCCAACTCATATGTGGTCTCATAGCCATATGCAATTTGACTTTCATCATCATATCCATGCATAATCCTACCACTTCTCACATCATAATGTTGTGAATTCATACAATCTTCATGATTATAACCTTCAATAGATCCATAATCCATTTCTCATAAAGGTTCAACCTTAAATTCTTCAACATAATCCAAAGTATTAGGCAAAATATCCTAACCTCTTTCAAATATAGAAAATTTCTTTTTATCACAAAGAAATGTTCCATTCAAATTGCCATCACCAACTTGCATAAACTTACTCAATGTAGAATAGCCATAGCTTTCAACCTTATGGTCATTAATATCCAAATCCTTGAGCTCAATATTATCTTCAAAATTTTGGATATCTTGACTTTTTATAATAATAATTTGAAAAAAGTATTTGTTCTCTCTTTCACCATCCTTGATATAAGATCCAATTTCTTTCATTTGTAAAAAATTGGCTCTTCCAATGAAGTCCTTCACTTGCTCTTCTATTTCTTTTTTTTTTAAGATTAGTCCCTTGCATTGATAAAGATGATATAGAAGCCAAAATAAAACTTATTTATGCCATATTGCAACTCTTTTAGCTTGTACTTCTTATTGCCTTGCTAAAATAACCACTGCTTCTTTCAATTCCTTTCAATTATTGGTACAACTACTTTCCATAGACTCATCTACAAGAAGCATGAAAATCTCGTCTTTCAAAGCATCATCAACACCATTTAAAAACAACTCTACCTTTAAAGCACTCAATGACTATCTCTTTGAAGATGAGAGTTGATAAAATCTCTTGTCAAATTTTTTCAAGAATTCATAAAGATCTATATATTTTCCTGGTTGCAACTCTATCCAATTCAAAAACTTTCGCTTGGTAATCTTATCCTCATCTCCATCAATAAATTCTTCCTTCAAAAGTTCTTGAAATTTTGACCATGTCTCTACATCCCCTCTAAGCAATCTCTTCACCTTTTTATGAATCACACATTCAATAGCCAAATGAAAGCTTGAAATCATCTTTGCCTCAAGGATTTGGCATGTTTCTATCTCACATGTATAAACTTATAAAAACTTAGTCATATTGCACCTTGCAAATCTCTCAAATTTGTTGATGACTCCTTGCAATGCCCTTGTGATATCTTTTTCAATTATTTGCACCCTTTCTTGGTCTTCCATGAATATACAAAATGCTTTAAAAAGCTCACTGATATTTGGTCCATCCAAAATATTCAACCTATCTAAAGACCTTGATGACACATCTTCCATTTTGTTCTACAATGTTCAAAAATGTTCCTTGAAATGCTCCAATAAATACCTTATAATACTTCAAATGCTCCAACATGTTTATAAAGCCTTATGATACTTCATGATAATCTAAATATTACCAATGTGTTCCAAAATAGTCTTTAAAGCTCCAAAAATTTAAAAGCTCTAAAATCAATTTTCTTGCCATTAAATGGATAATCAATCCTAATAACCACCAATAAAACTTAATACCTTTCACCTCAAGCTTTTCACGTCAGTTTCACCAAATATGTCGTAATACATGAAGTCTTGCTTGAGAATGCTCTGAGCACCTAGAAGGTAGAATGGAAATTGCAACAATAAAATCCTAACTCTAAAAGAATACTAACTAAACTCTAATTACACCATAACAATGCTAAAGAAGCTTTAATCAAATTCAAAGAAACATCAAAGAAATTATAAAGAAACAATAAGAAATCTTAAAGAAATATAAAAATGATTACAAATAATTTTCAAATACATCTAAATTCAATCTTAATTTAATCCTAATTGAAATCCTATTGGACTTCATTCAAACTTTAGGCTAAAAACTAACTAAATCTTAAATCCTAAATAAACTCAAATAAAATCCTAAATCCTAAATCAAATCCTCACCAAATCCTAATCAAACCTTAAAACATAAATCAAACCCTAAACTCTAAACCAAATCCTAAACCTAAATCGAACCTTACCCAAACCCTAATCCTAAATCGAATCCTAACCAAAATTTAAACTAAATCCTAACCAAACCCTAGTAATTTCTACAACAGATTTAAACCTCAATAACTAATGAATGAATCATTGATCTTAATTCAAATTTTGTACACTTCTTAAAAACTAAGTTAAAAACAAGCACAAAATTTTTGAAAAGGATCGGAATTACCAAATAGACGATAACCTCAAAAATGTGCTTTAGTATTGGCCGGCCTCCTTCTCCAACCTTGATGCCAATCTCCCACAGCCAATATCTCTTCTTTTACCATTTCATTGATCTCAAAATTCTCATACATATAGGTAAACAAGTCTTATATCTTCTCACACAAATTTCACTCCAATCCAAGTAGTAGATTGTAAGAAAACTTTAAAATCCTCATTGGACCTAAAATTCTACTTTCGGAGACCTTGACTCACTTAAACCTCAATAATCCTCAATTAAACTATTGAATCAAGTTCAAATCTATAAAACATATTGAACATAACTATGACCATTAATCCACAAAATTTCACTTATAGATCTATTATAAAACACTTGAAATCACCCAAAACGTAAACCCTATTTTATTTCACAAAATCCAAATCATCCAAAACAAACCTTGACTTTGCAAAGCTCTTATAAAGTCAATACAAATCCAAATCACCCAAAATCAATGCTCATTGAAACCTTATTAAGTTTGTTCTCTAATCCCACTCTTTAATTTGCCAAAGAATTCTAGAATCATCATCAGAGTTTGGTTTTGTGCCTCGGGATCTGATTTCGACCCTAGTTCATAACTGGCCCTCTCTGGGTATCAATATCTAGTTTTCTATGTAAATTTTGGTAGAATTTACTCTTAATTTCTCTCTTAAGATGCTTATATCATTTATTTTTCCAATCTACTTTCTTTTGCCTTATTGATGGTCCTACAAAGTAAGTAGAAGTTGCCTTTATAAAATGGTAGCACTATTATTAAAAGTTTTATTATCTTCTTATCTTTTATCCATATTTTTCTACTTTATCTTTTAACTTGGCTCTTCTATAATAAAATCCATATTATCATCTTTCACCATATAGTCATGTTACTACACGACAGTGGATAATACAATGCAATATAATGGTATCATTGTCTTTTCTAAGATATCAGCTCATTGCTCTAGTACAAAGACTATATGGACACATTGTGTTGCCAAAAATCAAATAGAAATTACAAAATAGCTAGAAAACTTTTTATAAAAATGGTGGCAAAAAATGTGGCAAAATTAGAAGGAAGACGTGACAAGAAGAATTATTGCAAAATGAAGGCAACAAGGGAAGAAGGTGGACACTTTTTTGCCATGAGATGGTAGTGTTTTTTTGTATTGAGTTGCCAAAGGAGTATATTTGAAGCAATTTGGAAGTATGTTCCTAGTCATATCTAAGACAATATTATCCAATAATAAATTCTATCACAATATAATGTTTTATTATAAGAATATTATTTTAATCTTTATAATTTAAAGCAATAGTAAAAATTATCATGGTTTTTTTAATATTGATTTTTATAATACATACAAAGAAATATCAAAATAATAATAATAATGATAAAATCTTAAATTTCTAATTTACCAATATAAATACTTTTTTTATTAAATATGAATAAGCTTATAACTTTATATTTTTCATAACTTTGTCAAAAAATGATTGATAAAAGGTATACAACTGAGCTACAATAGATAGATATTAAGCAATAATAATAGAATAAACAATTCTTGCACAAACTAAATAATTAAATTATCAACACATCCTATTCACAAATGCAATCCATTACAACACAAAGGCTTTGGTGACATGAGCAAAGACAATACAACAAGTTTCTTCTATCTTATACACTTCAACAAACTAACATTTAACTTTTTCAAACTTCAGATTTGTAGAAGTATATTCCTCTCACCAATGGATCCCAAATACTTCCAAAATGCTATGAGTGAAATAAAACACATAAATTGGAGTGGTCCCAACCATCCTACAACTTTGGTAGCTCACGTTCAATTGAATTATGCAATAATCTTGAATAATCACTTTACAAACGCAAGGGTAAGTAGTTGATGGTATCAAAGATAGTTAGAAAGTTGACTGATTGCATTGTTCAATCTGGTAAAAGTGTATCTCGTGAAGTTACTCCCCCTGATGAAGTTGTTGGCTACTGCAAGAATTCTTCTGACATGTGAGTCAGTTTGGATGCCAATGCGGGTGCAGAAATAAAAGGGATCATTCATACAACTGGGGGCACTGCAGCTGCCTCTGGAAATCCTAGATCAAACCCTGGCGAGGATCCCACTGCAGTGTCTACCACTGGAATGGATTGTGTAGAAGGCGATGGAGTGGGTGCCGAGGCAAAGAAGAAAGGGCGCCTGCTGATGGATGGGCCTAATGATGCAAGTGCATGTGCTGCAGGCGCTGTCTGAATTGGAGGAATTGTTACACCATCTAAAGGTGGTAAAGAATAGACGCCCAAACCTGGAGAAGTGGGCGCTACGGTGCCCCCACCTCCAGAAAGTCCCCGGGGACTACTGCCATAGCCGGGGTAATCTGGCCCTAGGCGTGACCCAGTGGCTGGGGTAAAACCTGCGCCGCTTTGGCGTATTGGGCTTCTCTCAGGAGCCATTGCACCATCGCTCTGGAGGTTCGGGAGGATGAACCTTGGATAGTCCTCATCAGTCGCCTTCTTCATCGGATCCGCAATGATGCGCTTTATTGTCTGTTCTTTGCATAACTGTGGCAAGTACATTCCTGTGTGCGACCCAACCCCATTCTTTTCGGTTGCGTTAGCATTGCCTAACGAGAAATCTAGGCAGCTAATTTTTTCTTATTGTAGTGGAGAAATTGTGATTGATTGGATTTGAAATCACAGAAGACTTTTGATGGCTATCATCTGTCCATACAGAGCGCGGACAAGATTCTGTCTTGCTTATGCCAGTGTCGTCCTTTAAGTATGGTACTGAAATTGGAGCTTTTGTGACCGATGTTGAGTTTGGGGGTGTTCACAGCTGCAGGAATACGTACCTTCACCAGCAGCAAGGCTGGTGTAGAGATCAATTAAGTTGGGGCAGTTGTTCAGGCACTCAGAAGAGCAGAGCATTTTTGTGAAGTGAGAATCCATGAGAAGATCCGTGGAAAGGCCAACGGATATGCGCTCCATTCCACATGATATAATGCACTCGTCAGACTCAATCCACTCCTCTTCTCTCTCGGCCATAGTCATAGATGACTGCAGACATGTTAGAGTGCCACTTACCGATTAGACTGAGAAATAGTACATTTTTTAGAGTAAACTGAGCAACTTCTTTTTATATTGCAAAAATTTCGTGTAAAATGACAATTGCCGCGGTTGTTTGAAGGCTGTACCTGGCATTCATACAGTATGATGCCATCTTTCCCTCTGTACTTCTCCAACACACAGCGTGTTCCTGATGAGGCGACTGAAAACGCGCAATATTCAATTGGCAGGTCTTCACACTCCAAGTTTCCTGCAGATCTCGTGAATCACATGGCACTGGGTCATTGAGATGAGAACGCCAGGAAGTCGATGCATTCAAACGGTAATATCATTTTCCAGACGCGAATAGAGAATACAGGATGTTTAGAATCATGAACTGAGTTTGAAGTTCAGTACTTACCAAGCGTACAATCGAGATTGGCGAACACAATTCCAAGGATCAATGAAACTGTTGCCAACTGACGGTTCGCCATTGAGACCGTGGTCTCTGTGACGAAGCAATATCTCTTGCAATGAGCAACCTATGTAAGATCTGAACAGTACCATTCCTCAATCATGATCAAGGATTGAACAAGCTCAGTTGAAAGGTAGAATGTCCATATACATCCAATCGCCATAAAAAACCTAAAAAACCAGAATAATATTAAGAATATTTATAATAATAATAATCTTTGCGTCATATGAGAGCGAGAAAATTAGGCATGCCTTAAAAAAGTTATAATAGAGTATCCGACTGCCTGCAGGAATGTCTCGAAGACGCGAATGTCGCTCTAGCAGACTCAATTTAAACCTAGCTCCGACTTGTAAGTGGAGATTTGTGGAGCTCCCATTCGAAACTTAGATTCCATCACAAATAACCAACCCATGCCACTTGAAATTCTCTTAAAGTACGTGACTAAGACTATAATCTGGATCACGGGTTCTAACAACTAACAAAAACTTGGAAGCTGTCCTGTCAACATTGTGGCACGACGAGTTCAACGATGGTCAGGCTTGATGACCTTCTCCTTCTTTATTTTGTGTTCTTTTCAGGGGCAAGATAGTTGGCTCACGATCTCAGGTGCACGAGGATTCCTAAGTAGCCTGCAAATGCTGAGCAAATCTCTGGCGAAAGAGAGGGTGTGGAAGTGAGTGCCGATGAGGGGTACAGAGGGAGAAGTTAGGGGGCGCTTCATTCAGGCATGGCATGGTGGAGGATGAACTCTGGAGATCGGCCGGTGTTCTGCCGGGTTCTGGTTTTCACCTCCCGCGCGCAGCATGTAACTTCCTTCCCAGAGCATGAATGCACCACCGTTCATTCATCAGCTCCATCTACCTCCGCCTCCCTCGAATTCTCTTCCTGCGAATCATATCATCCTTCATGTATCTATCGACTGAACTTCTTGCATAACTGAATCCTGGACTTCTCATAGGTTTGCTTCTCTCTTCTCAATGGCTTCTCTATCAGATCCAGGATGTCATACCTGGTCTAATCCTCTGGACAATAGTTGAATGTAGCGAATCTCTGTCATGGAGGTAACCTAACGGCAATGTCAGCTGACCAAGACACGCTCCCAACCATAATTTCGATTCCCAACCGTGGCTGTCACACACTTAACCAAGAGATCCCAATGCACCAGCATTTCAACTTAACATGTTCCTCTGAACCGCCTCACCACAAAACGATAACCCCTAAAATCACGACATCAAAGTGATAACAACAGAATACTCCGCGCAAAGCCACTCCCACACGCGAAATTTCGAACGAATCTGAGAAAAGAAAAAGTAGCGTGAGAATTTCGAATCCTGAGCCGACCAAGTCCCAGTAGCGCGGCCGAGCTAAGATTCATTCCGGAGAGACGGTTTCCATCGACCTCGTGTTGACCATCAAGTGTTCGAGTTTGCAGCGCCTTGGAAAACACCGCAACACGGCGCCATTTATCCCACATCGATTACAGCTAGATACCCCCATATAAACATATTTACGATCTCCCCCTCTGCTAAGATCCATGGAGTTGATAAATTTCTACACTTTTTCAATTCGCGGGTGAAAGACCCTGCACCAATGCAAACCCGAACTCGGAAGTAGATACCAGTGTCCAGGTTACTTGTCTCACGTTACCATAACTTCTAGTTTAGGCTTGTCTCACGTTTTCTATGTGCTTACTGCACTTTTTCTTTCTTGCCAGTCAGCCTGTTAATACATAATTAATGAGAAAACTGACTGGCTTACGTTCTATACTAGTTGAGAAACTTAAAACAGGCGTGTAGATATTTTAACCAAAAGTTAAATTAGTAAAAATAACTAGTGGTATTTAAATTAAGTTAGTGTCATAAGTTTGTGTTTTGAATAGTAATAGATTAGTTACTTGTGTAATTTTTATTGTATAAAAAGTTATAATAAATCATCTTTTTCATTAAATGGTTCACAATATATGGTTGGATGATAATATGCAAGCATTGTATTTTATGAAAATTATTTAGATGATAAGCAGCCGACCAAACCCTTCTGGCTCAATTAAATAAATGAACCTTGATAAATAAAGCAAATTTATTATATGTATACTACAAATTACCCATCATCATCATTGACTTGTGCCAAAAAAATCACATCTAAGTTTCACTTCAATTATTTGATATTTTTAAAATCTTTAATCTTCAAGTATTAACAATTATACATTTGCGTAATTTTATTTCTATTGTACTCAGAAATCATACTAAATTTTCAATTTTAGAAGGTTCAAATAAAGAAATAAATTACTGATTAGGTTCAAAATTCGATATCTTAAAGCTAATTAGAAATATGACATAATAAAACTTTCTTTTAATACACACATTATATAGATCATGAAATATATATATATATATATATATATACATATCTGTATTCTTTCTTTCTTTTACATATTTTTTATTTTTTTGATGTAAGTATGAATGCATTAATTACCTCCCCATTTTTATTTTATGTGATTATATGTGCTTCTAAAAGTAATGATAGATAAAATACATTTAGCAAATATACACACACACATATATATATATATATATATATATTAATCAATCAAGTCAAGTTTAAAATAAATTTGTGATGTAAATTTCCAAGGAGATCATTTGAAAAGATAATCAAGATATTTTAGTGACTAACAAGCTACATGTGCTTTGAATAAAATTCTTTTTAGTGTTTTGAATAGTAATAGATTGGTAATAATTTTTTTAGTATAAAAAAAAAAAAAAAAATGTATGTATATATAGATATATATAATAAAAATATAAATTATAAGCAAAAAAAAAAAAAAAAAAAAAAAAAAGTTATAAAAAACTATTTATAATTTTTTAATATTATAGAAGTAAAGATTAAAACTTCACTTTCTTATTAAAAACACTATTATAGAGAATATATACATTTAAGCAAAGCTAAAGCAATACATATGGATGTAACTACTTAAACTTAAAGTGGAAGCAATAAGAATAATTATCTAAAAAAGATTTTATTGTATACAATTCTATTATAAAAGTCATTGAATCAAAATTTTATTATAAATAAAGTTGGAATTATTGCAACTTATAAGTTTTTTTTTACTATAGCGCTTTAGATTCAATAATTCTTGAGAAGTAAATATGTAAGTTGTATTATATTTTTTATGCATCAAATTGAAAAGGACTTAGAGATAATCCAAATAAAGTAAAAATAAGTAGGATAAGCAATAGAGGCTTGGTATATTTAATGATGCCAAGTATACAATGTTACAAATCTAAACTTAATTATAAGATTTGGTTATAGTTTGAAAGATATTAGAATTTTGTGTAAGATAGATTTATTTTTTAGATATATTTAAAAAGAAAAAAAATGTCTTAAGTAGCAAAGATATGAATATAATAGAAAAGGAATGAGAAAAACATAAAATTTATCTTATGCAAATATTAAAGTGAAAATATTTTAAAGAATTGAAGTGAAAAAAGTGATAATAATATATCATGCATTATAGCTGCATAACAATAAAATTAGATTTAAAAAAATAGAAAAATATGTTAATATGTGTGTCAATCTTTGTTTGTCTTTGTTTGTCTTTGTTTGTTTTTTTTTTTGTTTTGTTTTGTTTTGTATTTTTTTTTTTTTTTTTACCATAATGGTAGAATTTTCGATATAATGGTATTGCTTTTGAAATATAACAATAGAACAATAGAACAATATAACAATAAAATTAGATTTAGAAAAATAGAAAAATATGTTAATATGTGGGTCAATCTTTGTTTGTCTTTGTTTGTTTTTTTTGTTTTGTTTTGTTTTGTATTTTTTTTTTACCATAATGGTAGAATTTTCGATATAATGGTATTGCTTTTGAAATATAACAATAGAACAATAGAACAATATAACAATAAAATTAGATTTAGAAAAATAGAAAAATATGTTAATATGTGGGTCAATCTTTGTTTGTCTTTGTTTGTTTTTTTTGTTTTGTTTTGTTTTGTATTTTTTTTTTACCATAATGGTAGAATTTTCGATATAATGGTATTGCTTTTGAAATATAACAATAGAACAATAGAACAATATAACAATAAAATTAGATTTAGAAAAATAGAAAAATATGTTAATATGTGGGTCAATCTTTGTTTGTCTTTGTTTGTTTTTTTTGTTTTGTTTTGTTTTGTATTTTTTTTTTACCATAATGGTAGAATTTTTGATATAATGGTATTGCTTTTGAAATAAATAAAAAGTTAGCAAAATATACAAGAGTTTTGTGAATATTGGTAGAAGACCACATGTACAATCTTTGGTATTAATTGCACAAGAGAGTAGGAAAAAAAATACAATATAAATCTAGTCATATTACCAAGCACAAATATGCAAGAATCTAGTATGTAACTTAAAGCACTTCAAAATAATATAGATATACACCAAAAAAATACAACTTTTTTCAATATGATAATAAACATCATAGTAGAATAAATTTAAACTTTGTTGGATATGAAAACAAACTAACAAAAAATCTTGTATAATTTCAAAAAAATTGAGAGAGATATTATAAATCCTTGTATTGAAATAAGTCTTATTTGGATAGCCACATGTTGTTGATTTGGTTTGTGATAGAATTGGTATAGTGCATCTCAGAACTTGAAGCTAATATGCCAACATAGTTTTAATTTTTTAAGAATTTCTATATATATAAAACTCACTTTACTATTATTTTTTTTATTGTTTTGGTATACTCATCTAGACAAATTTCTAATCTATTTGTTTATATGTATATATATACATATATATCTATCTATATAAAAAAATCGACCAACCCTACGTTTGGCTCGAGTTGAAAAAAATCCCATTGGCTTGAGGCTGGAGTAGTTGGGTGGTAAAACCCAATTACTACCAAGTTATCCAAGATCAGAGGATGGGATAGGCTGGTGGCAGCCACAGGATGGGACGGGTCGATGGCGGCAGCAACTGCAAACCTGACCTACACCTAGCTGACGTGGCGCTGATATATATATATATATATATATAATCGTAATAAGGGGCATTGATTGGTATATTGTGTTTATTTTTATCTTTCTGATTGGCTCCCAAGAATGTACTATTTTTGACCTTGGCATAGCCAATGGTTTAACCATTCTTATTATTATTATATATATCCTAAAGGAGTGATGAGTTTCGATGCCAGCTCCAGAAGAAGGGAGCCAGAATGTGGAGTTGGGGTGGGGAGAAATGCCACAATCACCTTTCGAGCCGTCGGCTGAGGGGAAATCTTTTACTTTCGAGCCTCAGTGATTGAAGCAACCTTTTACTCTGTCGACTCGTCCCCTGTCGTCTCCGAGAAATGAAGCTGCTGTGTGAAGCCATTTCGTTGCAGTTTTGCGCTTCAATGGCAGGAGCTGTTCGTGAGGGCACGAGACAAGAGGCCTGGAGTGGACAACTTTCCACGATGGACTAGTCCCATCCACGGCTTGTTAGCCGCCACATTCTCTCAACGGTGTCCTTGGGTCCACATTGCCCTCCTCTTCAACGGTTTAGATGCATGGCACATCTCTGTGAAGGTCCAGCAAGCGTGAAGTGAGTGTGAGGTCTTACGTGAGCTTCTCGACCATCCGAGCGCGAGCTGCAGAGCGGTGGTGGAAACGCTGGTCGTTGTTGGAAGGGTCGGAAGGTTTGGAGTCATGGACATGGCCCTGGTTGGAGTTGGAGCTGGCAGCTGCTTGCACTCCCAGCGTCCGCAATTGCTGCTCCGTCGGTCTGCGCATCAGCGGCAATTGGGTAGGGCGAGACGGATTCGAGTAGCAGTGAGAGCACGGGCTCTCTCTGACATTGCAGAAGCTTCGCAAGTTGTTCAATCTACGCCCGATCTTACCTGGCAGATTTGGGCGGGAGCTATTGGTGAGTTGTGCACATTTCTCAGTTTGAATTGCGGTCCATTTGGTTTTTTTATGATATTTGGGACCATGCGTGTTCTAGGTCGTAGAAATTTGAAATTGGGTATATGTATATTACATAGTACGCACTGAATTTACTGGGATGAGAAATTTCCACGCTGAACATTTCGGAATGAGTTGGAATTAAATTCTCGGCGAATTATCGTGACCATGTAGAGCTTGTGGTTCTGTATTTTGGGGAGTGAATGACGTGGACTTAAATTTAGGGCAGTCATTTTTGCCTTCGCTCTGCACATCTGGAGAAGGGAAGATGGGCAAACGCAATTGGAATGGATGATCTTTGTCAATTATTGATGTAGGGCAAGCTTGTCCATTGTTGCACACGAGTAAGCGAGTGATTATGACTTGAATTGGTTGTGTGTGATTAACTCAGCTGGAGTGACGCCCTTCGTGGTAGCTGGAATCGAATTCAGCAAGCGCATTGTAAGTTTCTTAGAATAGCTAAATCATAAAAAGAAGCTGATGGCCTATTTTATGAGTATATTGACGTGCTACCATAGAATTTTCCATATTTACATTGCGATGCCATAAAAAGAAGCTGATGGCCTATTTTATGAGTATATTGACGTGCTACCATAGAATTTTCCATATTTATATTGCGATGCCATAAAAAGAAGCTGATGCCATATGGCACTGCGATGCACTAGTGAGCTCGAAGAACTCTGATCTTGCTGTAACTTGAGGAATGACATTTTAATCTTTTTTTTTGGTACTTGAAAATGCAGGCCGCTCAACAGCGATGTTCAACATGCAATGGATCAGGTCTAGTGAAGAAGGGTGGGAGCTATTTTCGATGTGGTAATTGTGGTGAGTCTTCCCTGTCCCACTCCGAAGCACTGACTAATTGTCAAAATAGAATACCCATGTCATAACCGGCATTGTCTGTAGCACGTTACCTATCAAATCGTGTTGTTCTCATTGTTCAGTTCTGAGAGAAGAATTCTGGTCCTCTTATTCAATATTAGTTGTTAGATTTGAGATATCAAATTTGTTGATTCACCCGTTTTGATTGTACAATTACAGGAGGATTCTTGCCGTGGTACTCATGGCGAAGGTTTTTTAAGGGATGAAATAATGTCATTTTCTCTTCTTTATTTTTTTGTCTGCATTACATGCAATTGGGCAATTGTTTGCCTCTTGTACCACGCAATTTTCCACAGTAAGGTACTAGAATATTTACTTAGTACCCAAAATCGTATGTTCGTTCTCATTTACAAGGCAAGGCATTTCATTCTCTAGACCTTGGTTACAATCAGTTCCTTTGATGTAACAAATTTAGTCGATAAATTTATTGGGTAGATTGTGACCTGCGTATCTCAATTTCATGAGTGATGCCCGATACTGTCCCTCAGAAGCTTGCGTATAAATCTGATTATGAGATTTCAACATTCAGGGTTTCGTGGAAGACATTCTGCAGTACAAAGAGCACTGAATGAATCACAGAAATATGGAAGTTCAAAATTGTATTAGCAGATGATGTCAGCATTGCAGTGGTGAACTGACTGGCATCAGTGTTTCGCACACATAAAATATAGCGACTTTATGAAATAGTCTTTTGTTTTCAATTGCAAATCCAGAGATAGTCTTTTTTTTCTTTCATGACACTACTATTATCACCTTAGAGAATAGTTAAGGCTTAACATAGATTTCCAAAGCAAATGTTTTTTTTCTATTATTTTACATGGTTCTTACAGCACACAAAAGTGTCTCCTCCCTTGCTCAACTAATCGTTCTCGCACTCAATCGTTGATCCTTGCAGTATCATAAATACAAGTGGCGTCTTACAGCAAACGACAAAAACTGTTGGTCTTACGGGTAATTGCCAGTTCCTGCAATTTGATACATACTGTCAACGGGGGTTCACGACTGTTTTCTTCACCTGCAAATAGATTCTCTACTTATCCTCGACATTACACTGACGTATCAACATAAAATCAAACAAAGAAACGACGAAGGATCTTTGGATTCTGCACTGAGATAACAGAATGCACCAAGCTGTGCATAAAAATTGTAGCAGCCACAAATGTGAATGGTAAGCTCCAAGTTTTAGGTAAAAAAAACTCCATGGACCTGGCCGAAATGAATATAGAACTCCGTTGAACTGCAATGCACACATCATTGCACAACCTCAGATTCCAACTTCGTGGCGAAAGAAGTGGCACACTTTTGGTTTGTAGCATTCTACCAGGTCCACGATATTGTAGCATAGATCGATATAGTAATAAGCAAGAATGGAAGTTTGTGGATCCAAGTAAGTCATAACTGGATGCGACAATCGACATTTAATAGATTCAATAAATCCAGTATCCCTAGTACGCTGCCGCAATCCCAATTAATTACATTTCCTCACTCTTTTCCACTGAAACTCAAAACAAGCAAGTATTTTTCAAACCCAGATATAATCAGCACAGTGCCGAAGCCAGTACAGGCAAATTTGTACGATAGGCAGTACACAATATCCAGACGAGTGTTACGTAGAAACAAGCATTAGACTCAAAACATATGAGAACAATTTGAAAAACATCCAACGTGTACATCAAGTTATTCTCAAGGATGTCCCATAATAACATTTCACTGATCAAGAATACTGCCGTGAAAGATCACTCATACCAAGTGAGCAAGTCTCCTGGTAATGTAGAGCGCGTCACTGATTCTCATGAAAACTAAACCTTCTGAATAGTATCAACATTAGGAGTTGACATGTTTCTCTTGATATGAGATTTGAGAGGGGGACGGCCGGGGCGCTTAGTCGTGCGGAGCTTCAAACGGTGCACGACTAGAGGTTTGGCAGCTACCCAAGCAAGGAACATGGTCATCAGAATAGCTGCACCTACTACTGGTGGCCATATTCTTGAGTAGCTGAATCCAACTTTCTGCTGCTCGTCAGAGGCTTTCTTCACGGGGGGTTTCTCCGTAATCTCCTTCTTTGCAGTAGGTTCCTTATCAGAAAGTTGGACTGCAGCACCCCGGCCGGTTCATAGTTCAGACTTCAGATTTTCTGCATTAACGGCAGAGGCAGAACCAGCCAGCAGCTTCTTTAGGCGGCCACTTTGCTGAGCAGCAACAGTGTCTGCACTCATAAAAGAATATGAAATCAACACAACTGACAACAGGTATCCCGGATTGCTCAGTTCACCAATAATTATGGTAAACGAAGGAGTCACAACATATTACTGGCATTCCATATTCAAATAAGTAAGCTTTGAGAAGACTGTATAACGAACGGAATACAATCTGCATGTTGATAATATGCCTCCGTGTTCAAACATCGCGACACGAAAACAAAAGAAAACTGCACAAGAGTGTTCATACAGTTCCGGATAGGTTTAGATGCAAACCAAAAATAAGAAAACGTGAAGGGGTTTATTACCATCAGATCCTCCAAGGTGCACCCCATTGATGAATACTTGGGGTACCGTTCTACGACCAACGAATTTCCCTAGTGCCTGCTGAATGTCATCTCCATCCTCTGCATTCAAGTAGGAAACGAAATGTATGAATAACACTGGCACGTAAGTATAAAATTATCAAGAGTAGTTTAGAGTTATAAGCTATTGACCCAAGGACTAGTCTCTTCATAGCTCCATATCAAATGCTGACGTGTAATGAGCTCCCCAAAACTTGACGAATCTCTCCTATGCTCAACTCAAATATCAAAATGATAATTGTTACTTGCTAAGTCTGCCGTCCCAATACCAAATCTACGAGAACACACATACTCTAAGCACGCACTTCTCACAATAGATATCCAATGTAGTACATACTAGAATTCAAATGTATATGCAAATTTTTAGTGACTGAGCAAAGTCCAGGAAAACACCAATGCAAGGGACAGGTGACAAGTTGCAACTCATACCTCGCTCGTCAAGCTCAAGCACAAACGGCTTCACGCTCATGCTCTCAAACACCGACTTCGCACGCTTACAGTATCTACACATTACCCCGGGAAGCACTTCCAACAGTAAAAAATGAGCATCCTCAGAATCGTGAATTGATAGTAAACACCCCTAAGCACAAAAAAATTTAACAATCAGGCAGAAGTGTAAACCAAACTTCGAACAAACGAGTAAAATAAGCCAGATAGTTAGCAGCAACAGACAACACTCTCAAAGTGGCACCACACCAGCACTGCAATAACAATGTACGCATCGCAATGGCTGCGTCAAGAGACACAAGCTAAGCAGAGATACCGAAAACAGGAAAAACCCACCACTCAGTCTCGTTAAGGAAGATTTTAATTTCACCAAAATCTCCATCGAGACTAGAGTTCAAAAATACGAACACCCTAACAGAACTCCCAAGTTCAAACATGGGCTTAAGGTTCACATCACCGATACTGGGAAAACAAACAAATGAGAAAAATAAATCAGAAGCTAACAGAGAGGGAGAAGACCGAAACAAGAACGATAATACTCCGTAGCAGCAAAAGATCGTTGCTAAGAGGACTACTCCCTCGAGGGATGCTCAGATGCAAGACATGGGTTACCAACTTACGGGCAATAAGACTTAGAAAAGATGACCAAAGGATGCTCAGCCAAGGTCTTCTTCACGAAAGCCAAGGAATCAGTTCTGGCTTCCACGGGTGACCCCAGTTGCATCAGAATCATACCCGCCACTGCGAAAGAAACCCATACGGCACCAGTCCGTGAAGCCATCTTGGAAACCAAAATCGATAGCAGAATGCCAGCCAATTGAGCGATCGAGTGAAGCACAAAGGAAACTGGATCCAATGTAATGACCCGCATTCGAAGTAAACCTACTTGTTTGCGATCTTGAGGGGTTAAGTGACACTCACGCAGTTACGTGGCACAATCTGAGGCGTTACATCATCAATCCGAAGGTTTCAATTAGCCAGCCAAAAATATCGTGCGTCGTGGCAACTGGTTTCGATACTTCTGTTCGTGGAGCCGAATGGGGACCGACTTGAGCTCTTAACCAATTCGTCATCTTGTATCTCATCTATTACATTTTGCTGTGAGGGATATAGCCTGTATGCTATGGCGGACTGAAATTTTATCAGAGATTTTTTCTGCCGATGGGAGAGTTAGGGAACAATCATGCAATTAGGGTCACTGAGTCCTCGGTAGATTTGTGGTTTTTGGGACAGTTGAATCTTGGGTTGCGAAGTAGAATTTTGTGAGATGGACACAGAAGTCCGTTACCCAAATTGCGATATAGGGCACAGCTTGTGACGCACTGGATTAAACCTTCAAGGTGATTGTTACGTACTCTTGACCTCAGGCTGCTACACATACAAACGTAAATTATTTCAGTTGAAATCATTAGCCGGAAAAATCAACCATTTCATGCTGGGAGTATGCCGCCACCAATTGAATTGGTTGACAGCTTCGGATATCATATCGGTATCACCATGGTGTTACATTTAGTTGGTGTGAAGTAGCTATTCTACCTCCTTCCAAGCATAGAGTGTGCCAGACCTGATAATATACATTTTTGCAATTAGTAATGTATACACGGCATGGAAAAAGTGAGGCTTTCCAGGGAGCAATTCAGAATTGGAACCAAGTTTGAGGTGTAGGAGACAAATTGTGGAGTGCAAAATAAAAACAGAGACACTCAAGTTGACTCCGTATTGTACAGGAAGAATCGACAGGGGTTTTAGATCTTCAATATCTGGGAGTTAGGACGATTAAGTGACGATTCGCGTTGCGGCGTTGTGGCCGTCATCGGGGCTGATGGCTCGGTCGTCGCATTCCGAGCAGACATAGACGCCCCTCCCATCCAGGTCCGGAACCCTAATTCTCGCTTTATTCTCATCTTCTAGAGCCCATGCATTGTGTGAAACCCAGTGTTTTTTTTCTGCCTTTCGAAAACAACAGGTCTGGCACCTCGTAGGACGGTGGCCTCGAGGCTTCCCAACCCAAACAACTGGCTCCGCCATTTTGGACCGTCAGATTGCGTTGGCCTTCAGATTCAATCTTAGCCGCTGATCCAAGTCTAGGATTGGAGGGAGGGAGCGTAGGGGAACCAGCGGGGCGGGTAAGTTGGAGGGCTTGCTTTTCGTGGCTGATTGGCAGGTAAAACTCACTTGTTGTGGTTCCAAATGATCGGTTTGGAGTGTACAGCTGAGACAATGCAAAGTCCTAATGTGGTACGTATATAGTTCTCTTCTCTTATTAGTTTTAGTTTATTTACTTACAATCTACATTTGGTGTTTCTAACCAATTTAACTTGAAAGGTGCCCTTGATGTTTCCCGTTTCTGATTTGTGGCAGATTTTGCATTTATATGAAAACATAGAGTATAAGATATATATGTTTAGATGATGAAGATATGTTTGAAAAAATTTATTCAAGTTTTTAGGATGTTTTTAAAATGAGCAATGTTTAATTAGATCAATTTTATAAGGTTATAAAAATACAAGTTGAAACCAAGGTTGAGATAAAGAAAAGGTATTTGGTTTTTTAGATTTTTTTACCACTTGGCTTATATCAATAAATAGCGGCCTAAAATAAAATCAAAGGGATATGTTTTTGTAACAATTAATTAGTTCGATTATCAAGAAATGGTATATTTCTTCAATTACCTAAAGTATTTTGGTTAGATACTTACATAGGTAAACTAAGTCAAATTTATGTATATGTTGATACCCGGTTTTATATGATACTCGTATGGATACCCTTATGGGTGCTAGAAATTCTATTTTAATCCTCAATTTCTATTATTTGTTTCTCACATTTTCTATTGGATGTTCTTGTTTCTCACGAAATTTGACCAAAAAGGTCTCTGTTTGTTCATTGAAAAGAACGTTCCTTTGAAACAACTTATTTTGGCAAACCGAATGAGTATACTTTTTCATAATAACCCACTCAACGATTGAACTTTGGCTCTCTCTTTGTCTCAAAAAGAAGTTCAATCACGCGCAGAAAAAAACTAATCTCATTACTTCCAAAAAAACGTTTAGATAACTTTTAACATCTTCTACGTCGGTCATCTTCTAGACCTCCTGTGCACCTCGTCTCGACCAGTTCACTTTGAATAGTTCTTTGCTCTCATGCCCTTGATAACAATCATGTATCATACACGCTTTCCATTCTCACATACTTATAAGCAAACAAAAAACCTTTATTCATATCGGATCAAGTCAATAAGAATAACAACTTCCTCTTCAAAGTCTGATGGCCTGTTGTGATAATCTTTCAGCCTTTTATCTAAAGCAAGAAGAGAACTAACGAAGGAGTTCCTGCCAGGAAGGCAATGCCAAGAAGAGGAGAAAATTTGTTTCGGAGGGGTTCATGCAGTAGTTGGAGTTGTTCTTGACGCGCACATAGTCCAGTCGTTGTTGAAATTGATGTCAAGCTAACAAGCGGGACAAGCAGGAGTTCCTATCAAAATAAGGATCACTAATGGATTGGAGGAGTCTACAAGGTGGCGTTGGATGAATCTCTTCGTTGCTGATGAAGGGCATATGAGGTCGAAGCTGCGGCAGAAATGGTTGTGAGGAGGACGAAGATGTAGTCGTGGACTGAGTGAATGCTAAAGGAGAATGAGAGGTAAGGTAAAAAGGAAAAAAAAGGGAGAATTAGAAAAGAGGTGAAGAACGAATGGAGAGTCGCCTCGAACCAGGACATAGCAAAACATTGGCAAAATATTTGGGTAAAAACATCTCATCCCCAAGATCAGGAAAGTGAATTGAACTGATGTTGATAGGTGTTGATAGATGTTGGAGTGGTAATTTGCTTTGAGTTTCGACCAGTTGTATACTTTTGTCAAGAGAGTTCAGTCTGGTTCACTCAAACTATAAGATGCGTTATCAAATTTTTGGAAGGGAACGTAAGTTTCTTTCTATTTAGCTTTGAATTTCTGCCCATGCTGTTTCTGTGACCAACTATTGACAAGCATGACTAAGATACATGTTTTAAAATTGTTCATTTTTCTTTTGTTGTCATGGATGCCCTTGCGTCATCCTTGAATGACCTAGTTGTTCCATAATATTGATCTTCAATTTTTGTTGAGTTCTTCAATGATCATTAATTGTTTGTTCATCAACTGTTCATCTCTTAGTCCATGTTGTAAAGTTAGCTGCAAAGAAGGGATTTCTAATTTGATAGGAATAATAGCTTTTAAACCATAGGTCATGTAGAATGGCATAAATTCCTTTGTTATCTCATACATTATTCTATAAGCTTAAAGAACTTTGTCTATATATTTGTCCCATGTTTGTCATTTTTTAGGATTATTTTAGACAAGATTATAACAAGTATTCTATTGGTCTTTTTTACAAGGCTATTTGGTGAAGCTTTATATGGTGAAGCTTATTGATGTTTGTTAGCTCATGTTTCTCTTGTTCAGTGGCTATTGTAGAATAATAATTGAAATATCAAGATGCATCCAAGATGTAAACATTTCATTTGGTACAATAATTCTTTTGTAATATTATTAAGTTTACAAGTACTTTAGAGTCAATGAACCAATGCTTTCTCTTTTATTCATTTGTGTACAAAATGATGTATCGTTTTGTCTAGTCAAATCTTCCAAAAACATGACAAATGAACTTAGACTATTTATTTACTACCAAATATCAAATTTTCAAAGAGTAAGAAAGAAAGATATATTCCTTCTCTCATTCTTATAATACCTAAAAAGTTTTTTAATTACCACTTCTATTCTAAAGTCACAATGATACTATAGCTAGTTATATTTTTATCCTATCTTTTTATTATATCATTATCTTTTCCTATTGCAACATTTGCTAAAGATTGCTGATATCATTCAAGGTACTAAAAATGTTTAATTAAGAGTTTTTTAAGTAGGTTGCTTACTATCTCGTTGACAAAGTGTAATCCTTGATTTGTTACTACCTCTAAGAAACAACTATATTTGCAAATAACTTGATTATAATTTTTTTTTAAAAATACTTCTTATATGTATTTTTCACTACTACAACTTTGGCCTATTTTGTTAAGTAATCAATTTCAACTATTAAGTATTCATCTAATCTTGTAATTTTGAGCATTCACCTTATAAAATCAATTCTTTTTTTTTTTTGAAAGCTATAGTTAAAAGAAAAAGATGAAGTTTGGTATGAAACAAGGATCACTTGGTATATGTATTCAAGTCATGCAACTCATACAATATTATCCATAGTCTTTTAAAAGACTAAGTTAAAAGTATTGTGCTATCAAAATATTTTGAGCAATTGATTTAGTAGCAAAGTAACCTCTGCAATGTCTTTTATGATATTTTGTCAAGATCTTAATAATTTTTTGTCAGTTCATAATTTTTCTTAAAATCATGTCTTTTCTTTTTTATTATTGCATATCATTGATCAATGTGAATGGAATATATTTTTTACAGAGAGTATTTTTTTTTACATTTGAAAATTTAAAATCTATTAAATACTTGATGATGCTTATATAGCCAAAATTTAGTTTATCTTTGAGTCTTATAATCATATAATAATTTACCTTGTTGGTAAAGATATCTTCTTGCACACTTAGAGGTACACTTAGCTATAGGAACAACTTTGCATATGCTACTCTTTATCCTTTTGAATGTTTAATTTTAAATTAAATTGTTGAAGAGACACCATAAACTAAGAAATTCTCTTAGCAAGGTTGGTTTATTGTATCCCTTACTTGAATCTATTGGTGTCATATTGAACATCACGACTCAAAATCTCTTGGATGTTGGCCACTTTTCTTGTCCAACTTAAATGCTGATCTTTGAGTAATCCAAATCCATCAAATATACTTCTTTCTTTGAAAAGCTCTCAAATCCTTAATATACTCTCAAATCACATGAAATAAACTTCTAAAAAGCTTTTCATAGTTTTCTCTCAAATCTTGCTCTTTGATCAACTAAAGAACTTTAAAGTCATTTTAGGTACATAATTTTGTGCCTTGAGGTCTGATTTTGATCTTGGTTCACAACCAATCCTCTCTAAGTATCAATTCTTAGTATTTTGAGGTAATTTTTTTAAAACCTATTCTTAACTTCCTCTTAAAGATGCTTATATTAATTATATATCTCATTTATTTTGATTTGGCTCATTAATGCTCTTATAAAGTGAATATAAGTCTCTTCTATAAGAAGGTAATATTAGAAATTATTAATTTTTATTTCTTTCTTGTCTATTATCTATATTTTTAAGTTACTCTATCATAAAATATTTTTTTCTTTTCTTTCACCTAATGGCCATATTACTATACAAAAGTAGGTCTCAAATAGTAGCATCATGAGTTAGCTACTATTGCTCTAGAAATCATGTAGTTCAACTAAATAATAAATTGGTATTTGTCTTTTTTTTCAATTATCATTTATGCGAAGTCTAGTCATTTAAGATCTTATCTTATTCTTTTTGGTAATCCAAAAAGTCCAAGTAATAATTAAATAATCTAAATCTATAAGCTTATTAACTATAAAGAGCTTGATTTTAACTCCCACAACATAGAGAATATTGGTAATTTGTTTATTCTTTCTAGTAGAATTTGACATGGTTATAATACCTTTATCTTTTTTAGCATGATTTAATACTAAATACTTTTTTATCTAGTATATCTTCTAATAAAGTTTTGTTGCTTAGCACATAGAAGCTTGCTCCAAAATCTAAGAACCATTCTTCTTCATAGTCAAAAGCATGCATACAAGCATTTAAGACTTTATCTTTATTTCTTTCTACATCATCGTTAATATTGGTGGAGTTAATGTGTCCTTGCCTATCTTTTAATTTAATTAATTGGATCTCCATATCTTTGATTTTATCTTTCATTTTAACTATCTCATAATTTTAAATATTTTAGCCAATTTTGTAACATTTGTGGCATTGAATTTTTCACACATAAGCTTGAAAGTGGTATGATCTACTTTGTTTGGTAAACGTCCCTTGGAACTTTTTCTACCAAAACTTCTATTACGATAGGTGTATTTTCTTTTTAAGCTTGTTCTACAATTATAAGATCTAATGTACAAGGCTTCTTTTGCCTTCTTTCAACCTTTTTCAATAACCTTCGTTGTTTCTTCTTATCGTAGTAAATCTTTAAGTTAAGAAAAATTTAATTGATATTCTCTTCCATTTTGAATTTATTTGAAGGTTAATCAAGACTTTTGAAGACTTGAAAAGATGAGATTGACTAAATCTTTATTAGTTACAACTATGACAAAACTTGTTAGCTAATTTAGTAAGTTATAAATATCCCAAAGATAAGTTTTAATAGACTTTATTTTTATTAGTCATAATGAAAAGATATTTTTTAAAAAATATATATTATGAGTTGTTCTTAATATCATATAGTTATTGTAAACATAGCCAAATTCCTTTAGAATCTGCAATATGTAGAATATTGACAAAGATTGAATCATGTATTTGTAAATGATATGATTTGTCCTACTCTAAGGCATTTTGCTTGTGTGTTTGTAGGAGGTGTTGATGAAACCTATGGCGTGACAATATTTAATCCTAATGTAATCATCATTTGACATCTAATTTGAAAAACTTTGCTCTTGTATAATATGTTATCTTACTTCAAAATACATTTGGTAATTAACAATAGAAATTAAACTAGAAGTTGTAATAACAAAGATTCAAACACGTCTAATATAATCCTAAATACAGTCGAATTAAACCTTATCAATCTTAGATAAATCTTAATCAATTCTGAAGAAATCTTTAAAAAAATCTAATAAGAACCATAAAGATATTATAAAGAAATTATAAAATAAATTAATAAATTAATAATAAAATATTCAAGTATTATTAAAATTAAAAACTTTAAATAAATAATAAAAAATAAATTCTAAATAAATCTTAAATATATTCTAATCAAAATCTAATATAATCCAAATATTTTTTTTAAAAAAAAATATAAGAAATTCTAAAGAAATTCTTAATTAAATCCTAAAAAATCCTAATAAATACTAAAAAAACTCTAACTAAATCCTAAATAAATCTTAAAGAAATCTCAAAAAAATTAAACATATTTCTATAGAAGTTGACTAATTTATTTATTTATTTTTTTTATTTTTTTTATTTATATTTCAATCTTTAAGCAAACAACAAGTATAAAAAATCTCACTTATCCTAAAAATCAAATATTTAAGATTTTAATCTAATCAAATTCTAATATCCTTTAATCTAATTTTTTAATTCATCTAAATTTTTTATAACTCAATAAGAACAAGTACATTTATAAAATCTCAAAAATCCACTTATGCATCTACTATAATATATATAAATTCTTTAAAAATATATATTCTTGTTTATGTTTCTCAAAATCCAAAATCATTAAAAACAACTCTTATTTTGAAAGGATTTTAAAATTTTAATATTAATAAAAATTACTTAAAATTAATGCTAAAATAATCTTTTTAAATTTTTTTCTTTAATCTTATTTTTTAATCAATAAAAAATCTTAGAATTAACATAGAAGCTAGCTTTTGTGTCTTAAAATTTGAATTTAACTATGACATTTAGGCACATGTTGTATTGTATTTGTGCACAGTATATAAAATTAGATAAAAACTATAAAATATATTAATTTTTAATTTTTAATTAATAACTTATTATAGAGGTTTATAAAGAAATATTTAGAAGATTATCCTATTAGCAAGAAGTATTGTAGTTATAAAAACCAAGTTCATACAAAGAAAAAATAAGTTCTAGGACAATTAATTATTAGAGTATCTATTTCATATAAAATTTGATAGATATGTTTTTAATAAATTTGTAAATAGGTATAAAAAATTTCAGAAAAAAAAAATATGGTTTGTGAGAAATAGAGATTTAAAGAAAGAAAAGAGGTCGGACAACAAGCTTATAGGAAAACAAATTGAGGCTTTGAATATCAAGTAGCGGCTTGGCACTTGTGGTGGTGGATAGATGATAAGGTGCTTTAGTAGTACTTAGGGAGTTCCGGGTTTGAAATTCCATGGAAGCATAAAGAGGAGAGAAAGAATTAATATTCTCAAAAAATCTTCAATTAATGGTCATAGCAAGTTTGGAATATTTAATGTCATTATATTTCTAATTAATCCAATCATTTTAGATTTATCATGGTTAAAAAAAATATAATCCTTGAATTGGATTTTTCATAGTATTGTCTTTTTTGGAAGTATACCTAAGAATATAACTAATTAAATAAAAAGTCATAAGTTTAGTATAATCAAACCTATATTTTTAAGTGCAAGAACTTTTTTTTATGCTACAAAAGAAGAATTACCTTGTGTCATTTATTTTATATATATTTTCAATAGTAAAAAGACTTCAAATGGCATTTCTAGCCAATATCAAGTTTTTTAAGATGTGTTTGAAAAGAAGAATGTAAATATATATTATTTATTGAGAAACTCAAAAAAAAATCACCATTAAGAATATATATCCACTATTTTTGACATCTAAATTTTTTGATCAATTAAATCAAGCTAAGAGCTATATAAAAATAAATCTACAAGGGACATACAATTTGATACATATCAAAGAAAGAGATGAATGAAAGATTGCATTTCAAATGAAGAATGAACATTTTAAATATCATGTCATACCTTTTAGACTTACAAACATATAAGTAGATTTTTAATATCTAATAAATAATAAATTTTAAGAATTTTTAGATAATTTTATTGTTTTTTATCTAAAAAATATCTTAATCTATTCTAAGAATACAAAAAAATATAAACTTCATATTCATTGTATATTATAAAAACTAAAAGATGAAAAATTCTATACCAAGATAAAAAAGTATGCATTTTACACTAGTCAAATTGACTTCTTAAGATTCATTATTTCAAATGATGAATTTATGATGGATCTTAAGAAAGTTCAAACTATTACAGATTGAAAGATTTCAAAAATGGTAAGAGATATGAAATGATTTTTAGAATTTGTCAATTACTTTAGGATCTTCATCAAGGAATTTTTTCATGTTGTAGCTCTACTTACATATTTAACTTCTAAAGATAAATTTTATTGGAATCAAGAAGAAAAAGTAATATGTAGAAGGCAATCAAAGAATCAAAGAGTAAAAATAAATATAGAAGGCAATCAAAGAAAGCTTTAAAGACAACTTATATTTTTATACCAATCTTGTATGATATCAATTTTTTTAAGCCATTTTTTATAAAAGAAATGCATCAAACTTTGTTTTAGTCACAATATTGACAGTAATAGGAATAGATGATTAACTTCACTAAATAGCTTTTTATTCCAAATTTTTTTTACAACCAAGATCAATTATAAAATCCACAACAAATAACTTCTTATAATTTTGTATTTTTTTTTAAAAATGGCATTATTATTTAGAAGATACTCATAGTCTAGTTATTATATATATAAAACTTAAGAACGTTGAGTATTTTATGTTAGTATATGTTTTGAATTGTTGCTAAGCCCGCCATAGCATGTTCTTATTAAGATTCAAATTTAAGATCACTTATCAACCAAAAAAATAACAATTTTAGATACACTCTAGACAATCTTATCTTACATTAAAGAAAAAAAATGCTACTTTTGATCAATAACAGATAATTTTCTTGAAGCCATAGCATCTTCATCTTTAAGCAATGAAATCAATACTAATTATTGATTTAACTTTTATTAAGCAAGTTCAATCAAATATGTCTTTTGATCCTCTTATTTATCATATTAAGAAAAATCCTTCAAAGTTTCATACTACTTCTAAGTTTAAATTCAAGAACAATCTATTATATTTTTAAAGACAATTATATATTCCAAAAGGTGAAGTTCAATTACATGTTCTTCAAGCTTATCATCACTTTCAAGTAGTAAGCCATTTAAGATACAACAAGACTTTCGAACTAATATTCAAGGATTTTTGGTGGTATCAAATGTAGAAGGCAATTAAAGATTTTGTAGAATCTTATGATGTTTGTTTAAGATCAAAAACTCCTTGTCATTGACCTTACATACTTCTTTAGCCATTATCAATTTCAAAATAATTATGGTCTTTTGTTTCTATAGATTTTATTACAAATCTTCTAGTTTCAAGTTTTTATGACTCTATATTTATGATAATAGATTGTTTCACCAAGATGGAATATTTTACTATATACAAAATCTATTGTAAATGAAGAAATAGCAAAGTTTTTTCTTAACAATACCTATTGCTATTATAGATTATTTAAAGATATTATATCAAATATAAGAACTTAATTTATATTAAGATTTTGAAGAATACTTTTAAAGATTCTAAAGGTTGTTATAAAACTACCTTTGCCTTTCTATCTTCAAACTGATGGACAAATAGAGCATGTAAATCAAGTTTTGAAGCAATATTAGAAGTATACCATCAATTATCAATAAGATAATTGAAAAAATATTTTATTATTGCCAAAATTTATTTATAATAATATAATATATTCTTCTATATAATAAATATATTTCTTTATTAATTATGGTTATCATCCACGACTTGACATTTTTGACTTTTTAAAAGTTAATAATCCTACACTAAAAGTTTTGACAAATGATTTATTTGATTTACATACAACAATGAAGGCTTGACTAAAAAAGGCTAAAGATCAACAAAAAAAGAATACAAATGCCTATTGCAAGAAACAATCTCATTTTAATATTGGTGATAAGATATAGTTACTTTGTCATAATATTAAAACTATTCATCCTTGTGATAAGTTGGATTACAAAAGACTTTGACCATTAAAAAATAAATATTTTAAAAAAAAGACAAATACCATAGCCTTCTATAGAAATGGATAATAATCAAGAATTTCAAGTGGACAAAGTCTTAGACTTAAGGCAATGCTAACTTTATTTAGAATATCTTATTTATTAGTATGGATATAATATTAGCAAATACATATGGAAGCCAGCAAAATAATTTAAAAATACAATAGAGAAGGTCAAAGCTTTTCATCAATATCTATCAAAACCAAGATGAAAGATATCAAACCTTTGTTATAAAAAAAACACAATGTAGAAAAGATTGTATTTTATTTTCTATCATTCTTTGTAGTTTCTAAATAATTATAGTATTAAAGAGATAGAAAATCAATAATTGATAGATTCAACTTAAGAGCCATCATTTATTGATTTATTAGATATGACATTATAATTATTAAAGTCTTCAACACAACGTAATAAAGATGAAGACCTTCAAGAATAACATATTCTTCTTTGAATAGATAACAAGTTACAATATATTTGGTATTATAACCTTAGAAGAAAATCTTGATGTTTAATAATTTTATTGGATGTAAAAAAAGTTCTTGATGGTATTACAAATATTTTATTTGAAGAGAATTACAAAGATTTCATCAGTAATCAAATAATAGGGTGGTCTTTCCACCTTAGAATAGAACATTACTAATAGCTAAGAAGACCTATAAACTATCTTCAAAGGAAACAAAGATCAAAGTATAATTTTCCATATTTTAGATTTCTTTAATATGAAATTACAACTCCTCATAGATCTTGTTTTTAGAAGGAGATATAATGTCACAAACATTTATTTATTATAATTATAACCTAAGCAATATGAATAAGTAGAACTAAATAAAAATAAATTAATTCTATAATATCTTTTAAGAAAGATTTTTAGAAGATTTATAGACATTTTTTTGACTTTATATATGTTTATAATTGATTGATAGATTAAAAAATTAGTCAATAAATTAATCATATATCACATGTATTAGTAGCTTATAAAAAAAACTAATTATATAATATTTATATAAAAAACTTATTGTGCAAGTCAAAATATATGTTATGTAAAGTCAACATATTTTGGAGGTCCTATAGAATGTCACCACATAGCTTCTAGGTAGATAGTATATATAAAAAGAAGAGTGAAGCCTTCTCCAGTCTTATAAATTTTTTCTTGCTTCTAGTCTAGTTTCAAAAAGTTTCTAGTTTTTTTTTTTTTTTTTTTTTTTTTTTTTTTTAATCTTTTGACAATAGCCATTCTAGTTTTCTTTTAAGTTACATATTTTCTATTTTTTTATATTTTTTTAATAAAATTTACTTATTTATTTGCTTTCATCAAGTTCTTATCATTAATAGTAGATTAGAAATTTAGTCAACAAGTTAAATACATATCCTATATGTTAATTGCTTATAAAATAAGCTAAGTATGTGGCATATATATAAATAAGTTATCTTATAAATTAAGATATGTATCTAGAAAATCAACATGTTTGAGATCTTATAAAAGATTGCCTTGTAGCTTCAAATTAAAGAGTATATGTAATTATCTTTTTACTTATTTTATAAATTCCTTTCAGAACAAATCTAAAGAGAGGGATTTGAACACAAAGAGAGAGTGAGCACATGAGTTCTACTTGTTAGGGTCATACAATTAATTGTATTCAGAACCATTGAAAATACCAACGAATACCACAAAATTTTTTACTTCCTAATAGTACTTTGCCATCACTGATAACAACAACGTGTAACTCCATACTATCCTAAAAGACAGTACATAATCATTCCATAATCCAAACACTGGAATCCTTCACTACTAATTGTCTTTCTCAACATATTTCTTTACAGAATTCTAAACTCTATAGACTCCTTTTGATGAATCACTTTCAATTCTCAATACTTAATGTATTATAATCCTTCCATTCATATACATTCTTCATAAATATTTCTAATTATTCTCTTTCAATTCACCACTATATAACTCAACATTCAATAAATCAAATCCTTCCTTTGATAATATTGAATCTCTTTTCATTCCAAAATATTACTTCATATTTTTGAGAAACTATCCATAACTCTTCTTCTACAAAAAAAATAAAATTCAAGAAATAAACAAAGAAAGAAGTAGTATCAAGCTTATTTTAGGTCATGACTATCGTAGTCTAGCCCTTAAACTAACTTCTACAACTCCTATATACTTTTCCTTGATTTTCCAGATTCTAACCATAATTCTGTAATTAACCGCTTTTAATAACTAAATCAATCATCTGTCCTCCTGAATTGCCTATTTTATGGACTATTAGTATATTTTATCAATATCTTTTAAAAATAAATTAATATCTATTTTACATAGTCTCACTCATATTTGTGCAGCATCCTTACAAACATACAATTGATACCTATTTAAAAACCACTTAACAAAACTCTACAAAATTACTATCCTTTTTGGTCCATCCAATTGATCAATTGTCGCATTATTTGTTATTGGTTCCACTGATTATGGTTCCAATTGCAAATCTTCATCCTCTTCCAATCCTTCTATTGATTCCTTTTTCAAGTGGGCTAAGAGATCTTTATTATACTCTCCTAATTCATGGACTTGAACTTCCAGTTTCAAAATTTGGGCATCCCAGAGTTCTATCTAATGTTGCTGCTGACTCATCCATTTTGGAACATCTTCAATGAATACTTATGACCGGCTCTTTATGATTAACTCTTCCATCAATTTTACCCATTCAGCTTATAAAACTTCAATTTTAGACCTCAACCTCTCTGTTTCGCATCTAGATTGGTCACTCAATACCACTTTTTCTTTTGCCAATAACTCTACCTTGTCTCTTTCTATTTGCAACTAGCATTTGAGTTTCTCCCATTTCAAATTCCATGTCTTGCATTTTTGGATCAATTTTTCTTGTTGTTCTTTCATAATCCATAAGATGTGTTCTTTTTCTTTTGTGCAAGCCTCATATTGATGAACCATTATCACAAAAGGTGATTTTGATGTACATTTAGCTCTCACATTTTGGCCATTGTTTTTTTTTTTTTTTTTTTTTTTTTTTTTTTTTTTTTTCTGTAGCTCCCTTTGCACTTCCAATTGCCATAATACTCCCTCTGTCAAGTTTTTAACTATAATTACTACTCTCAAATATACAAGGAACATAAGAAATGACAAACTTACAAAAACAATCGAAAATGATACCACAGAATGACATCTAATTGGTACCCCACTCCTATTCTCTTACTACCTGGTGATAATGACAACATGTTACTCATACTGACCGTTTCTCACCTCTGTCCCATCTAACATATTAATAATTACTAACTATTCTTTCAGTTGCTTTTACATCCTAACACACTTATACCATAACTAGGTCTATGTTGAATACATTTGAAGTCACCTCCTCCAAAAATGTATTATATAAACGTAATCAGTTCCTATTAATGTGGATACTGAATCGATGGTCCATGAAATCCTCCAATTGAACAAATCTATTGAAAAAACCTTCAATCATATAATATGGTCCATGTTAGTGAACTTAAAATTTACATGGAAAATGATTTAATTGACTATCATATAATAATACCAAATCATTGAACATAAAACTCTTCAAACGTAATTTATTATCATAATAACTCTTCTTATATTTTTGAGTTGCTTCCATGTTGAAAAGAGCTGTAGCCCATATTTCATCCAATTCCTCTAATTTTGCCAACTGAGACTATAATGACTCCTCCTCACTGAGTTGTTCATCCAAGGCAATCCATAAATTTTGAACCTCCAACTCGATGGATAAAATTGCTTCTTATTCGTAAATTAATTGAAATGGAGTAGAGTCGGTAGTTACTTTATATGCAGTATGATACACCTACAAAGCCTCAAAGAGTTTGATCTCTCAATTGATACCTACTCCCAAAATTATCTTAATCAAGACTTTATACAAAATTCTATTGGTCTTTTTCATTTACTCATTAGCGCGAGGATGATATGAAGTAGTTTTTTAATGCTTGATTTTGTATGTATTCGTCAAGGCTGCTATGGTAGTATTTATGAAATAGATGCCGCAATCACTAACCAATTCCTTCGAACACCCAAATCGAGTTATAATATTCTCATATAGAAAAGTGGCCATCGTACTGCCATGATAATAGCCTTCATAATAATAGTAGCCATCATAGCAATAGCCTTTACCCATTTTGTTACATAGTCCATGGCAACTAAAATATACCACTTTTGACCTTGTTTTGATGCTTATACGATGGGAGCAACAAAATCAATATTCCATTTTTCAAACGGTGCTTGTGCCAAGATTAATACTAATAGCATCATTGAAGTGTCCGTTGTTGGGATAGAGAGAATTTGCCTCAAGAAAGCGTTGGGCTTTTGGCTGCTATTAAATACTCAATCAAGTCTAAGATATAAAAAACCAAGTTTATACATATAATATTTTCTCTTTTTAGCCAATTACATCAAAATACAAGCCCAAGTATCAAGAAAACATCCAAATGTATGATAAAGATCTTAAAACCTTATATATCCTTATGAGAGATGTTTCTTGAATTTCAATAGTTTATATCTCACAATGAGACTATCCAAACAACTCTAAATTTTATATGAAGTACTGATATACTTTCAAAAACTTTAAAAAAAAAAAAAAATTATAAATTTGTTATGAATCTTGAGATATTGCCAAAATCCTAACAGTAGCTTTAAACCCTAGCTTACTTATACTTGCATGCTAATTTCTTTATATCTCACAAAATAAGTATTCAAATATTATGAAACTTTGATTTATAGCTTTTTAACTTAATAATTCACACTTATGGAAAATTTGAGCCAAAAATTCATCTAGAAACTCAAGATATGGTTCCAACCATTACTATCAACAAAATGACTCACTTACTACCTTTGAAGTACATGTGATGTCTTCAATGCCCTATAACTCCTTCATCTAGACTTAATATTCATCAAATAGTATATATAAAGTATAGCCAAGAAAGTGTCCTCTCTAAATTCAGTCATCAAACTTTCATTGTTCTCTGTACGCATATGTTATGCTTCAAAGAGTGATAGTAGGTACAAATTTGATACCTTAATTTTGAACACCTATATCTCCTTCAAAAAAACTTAAAATCATACAAACTCTTCATCCAAATTATATCCAAAATCTTTAACTTGCTGATCCTAGCCTCCAAAGCTTGAATGACTTCAAAAGAGAAATCCTAATTTTTAACAAGGCCTCAGGCAGCCTCCTTGAAGCCCATTGGATATGGACTTCAACCAATAGGAATGAAGTTTCTCATTCCTTGCCTTCATCCAACTATGCCTTGCTTTCATCCCTCCTAATAAGCCTCTTATTAGTTAAGATTTTCTTCTTTAGGTCCCAACCTTCTCTTAGGCTTTATACTAAATATCTAAATCCTACATAATATAAATACTATAATCAAAATACATAAATCTTCAAATAAATTTCCTTATATCAATTTTCTTTAAATTTATTTACTAACTACTCTAATCTACATCAAGACTTATAAAAATATTATATGTTTTGATTAATTTTTACATACTATAAGCAATTACAGTATGACACCGTGGATCGATTAATTTGTTAACATGAATCATAGCGATGAACAAATTGATGTGCATCAAAAAATATTGTGGACCACGAATATCCAGCCACTAAAGCCTTGCGAGTAGTATTGTCTTCTGCAAAATGACCACTACAACTATCCAAATGGCAACCCTCTAATATCGACTGTACTTCACTTAGAAAGATGTAACATCGTAAAATCCCATCTTTGCCTTATTTATACAAAGCATCGTGAATCATCATGTGCGGGGCACTCTTCAAAATGAGTCACTTCTTAAGCTTATTAGTAAAAGTCAACGAAAAGATGTAGAAGGTCAAAAACTAAATGATTTCACTATATTCGAAAAAAATCACATCCACCAAAAATAATTTGGCTTGAAGAAGAGCATCAAGGACACGCTCATTGCCGAGAATATTAAACAACTAGGATAAATGATCAAGCTTCACATGTTTCTTTTGAAGTCATATAACAATTATAAAATTGAATTCTTGTAGGAGTAATATCCATCGAGCAATGCACCCACTAAATTGATGCTTATTAATCATGTATTTGAAGGCATCATGATCTATATAAAATACAAACGGATATGCAAGCAAATAATGCCAAAATTTCTGAACCGAGTATATCATATCCAATACTTCTCGTTCAATACTAGAGTAATTACATTCGACAGCCACTAATTGTCAATTGGCATAATAAATCAGATGATCTAGATTCTTTTCATCCTTCTGACTTAGCATGGATCCAACAGCCACATTGAATGCATCAACGTATACATGAAAGGGCTTGATCTAACAAGGAGCTACTAATATTGGTGCAAAGAGTAATTTTGACTTTAATGCTTTAAAGGCTACAATACACTCCATGGTCGAAATGGGATTAGTTTCATCTGATGGAGGTTTTTTTAGTAAGTTCATTAAAAATTGACAAAAAATTACAAACAAATAAATAAATTGTCAATAATAACTGACATGGTCGACAAATCCTTGAACACCGGTGACTGTCTCTAATTTGGACAAATTCATTATCTGTTGTCGTATGGCATGATTTGCTATCTGAGAATATACTGGGCATCTAGCTGTAGAGAGTGTATCTTAAACCTTTATATGATTCTTTTCTTGACTTCCAAAACTCCTTTATTTTTGTATAAAACTCCAAAGATAACAAAATCCCTTCAAAACATATTCTTCCTGCGAAGGATTTTCTCACCCCGAAATTTAGAAAATCATAACTATTGATCTAACCGTTCAGTTTTTTTCAAATTTATATGATAGGTGGAATTTATCCTTAACTTTTACCACAAAAAAAACCAACTGCAAATTCACTCTCGATATTCTGGCATCTAAGAAACCCTAGCAGACACTCCAAACCCTAATTTATAAGCACCCGAAAAACTATTTTCCTTATATCTCAAAAACTTGAACTCCAAATCTCATAAAACTTATGCAAAAAGTTTACTAACATGAAATTACACATCCCTTGAAAATTTGAGCCAAAACCTAGTCAAATTGCTCAAGATATAGCTCAAGAGACAAACACTAGTAAATCAGTTTACTTACTACCCTTAGATTGCATGTGCTGACTTCAAAATCCAATAACTCCTTCATTCCAACTTAGAATCCAGTAAGCAGTATGTGAAAAGTATAGCCGCAAAAATGCTCTCTTCAGTCGCGGTCGCCGATCCTCAATTGCCATCCGTACGCGTGCGTTATGCCCAACAGAGTGACAGTAGGTCCAAAACTAACATCTTAACTTTGAGCGCCTATAACTTCTTCATAAAAATCCCAAATGATACAAAACTTACACCAAAACCTTAACCAAAAACCTAAAACTTTTGACCCTAGCCTTCAAAGTTCAAATGCCCTCGAAAAAATAACCCTAATCCCTAATATGGCCTCGGGCAGCCTCCTCAAAGCCCATTGGTCATGATTTTTGACCAATAGGAATGGAGATTTTTATTTTTCATCTCCATTCATCTATATTGGTGCCCTAATTACTCCCTTTGCTACCAAAATCCTTCTTCAATCCTTTTTCTTATAAGATTTACATAATTTATGCTCTAAACACCAAATAAAAGAACCAAAATAAGTTTTCAAATGTCACCAATGTCTAACAAAGGTGACTCTAAATATTTAGAAGTTACTATCAACCAAAACCAATCTTAAAAGCCACTATCAAAAGGAAATTAAAGTTATACAAATTCTATAGTAATCTTTTAAAACAACCTCTTCTCAAAATAATAATCAAATTATATTCTACAACCAACTAAAATCTACTAACATGGCTCTCACCATGTTACTTAATAAATTATATATTAAGTATATAATTACATTATTTTCATATAGTAGCCGAACCACAACATGACAATGCTTCACTTTCTCAGGATCTATAGCAATACCACGGCTAGAGACGATATGTCTCAATAATTTTCTTGACAAAACTCCAAATTGAGACTTATCCGAGTTCAATAATATCCCAAACTTAGGGCACTGAGCCAAAATATTTGTCTAGACAATTAAGATGATCTTATTTTATATCAAATGCACAGAAGTCATTTAAAAAAATCTCCATAAATATTCGGAGATAGTCTTGGAATGCTTGAGTCATCACTCTTTGAAATATAGCTGAGACATTACATAATCCAAAAGGCATTATGCGATAAGCAAATGTGCCCCAATCCATAGTAAAGGTCACCTTGAGTAGGTCTTCCATTGTAATTTTAACTTGATTATATCCAAAAAATCCATCTAAGAATGAATAACATTCATGACTTGCTAAAGCATCCAATATACTATCCGTGAAAGTCAATGAGAAGTAATCTTTTTTGGTGGCCGTATTAAGTTTTTTGAAATCTTGAAAAATTCAAATTTTCTCATTATTTTTTGATACCATCATGATTGGAGAAACCCACTCACTATTCAGTATTAGGTAAATAAAACCAATTGCAAGAAGCTTGTGCAAGTCATCCTTCATCATGAGAAAATATTTAATGTTGCCTCTGCCATACTGGTTTAGCGTTGTCGTGTTGTGGTTTGGCTACTATATAAAAAAAATGTAATTATGTACTTAATATATAATTTACTAAGTAATATGGTGAGAGCCATATTAATAGATTTTAGTTGGTTGTAGAATATAATTTGATTATTACCTTGAAAAGAGGTTGTTTAAAAAGATTACTATAGAATTTGTATAATTTTAATTTCTTTTGATAGTACTTTTTAAGATCGTTTTTGATTGATAGTAACTTCTAAATATTTAGAGTCACCTTTGTTAGACATTGGTGACCTTTGAAAACTTAATTTGATTCTTTTATTTGGTGTTTAGAGCATAAATTATGTAAATCTTATAAAAAAAAGGTTTGAAGAAGGATTTTTGTAGCAAATAGAGTTTAGGGCATCCATATAGATGAATAGAGATGGATGATAAAAATCTCCATTCCTATTGGTCAAAAATCATGACCAATAGGCTTTGAAGAGGCTGCCTGAGGCCATATTAGAGATTAGGGTTAGTTTTTCGGGGCCACTTGAGCTTTGAATGCTAGGATTAGTAAGTTTAGGTTTTTGGCTATGGTTTTGGTATAAATCTTGTATGGTTTGGAGTTTATTTGAAGGAGATATAGGCGCTCAAAGTTAAGGTGTTGATTTGGAAGCTATTATCACTCTTTTTAATATAATACATGCGTACAAAAGGCAATTGAGGATCGGCATCTGCAATTGAAGAGAGTACTTTTGCGGTTATACTTTTTGCATACTACTTGCTAGATTCCAAGTTGAAGTAAAGGAGTTATTGGATTTTGAAGTCAGCACATGCAATCTAAAGGTAGTAAGTGACCCAATTAACTAGTGGTTGTGTCTTGAGCTATATCTTGAGCAATTTGACAAGGTTTTGGTTCAATATTTCAAGAAATTTATAAATTTATATTAATAAACTTTGTACATAAGTTTGATGACATTTGAATATTGCATTCTTGAGATATTAAGAAAATAGTGCTTAGATGCTTGTAAATTAGGATTTAGAGCATTTGCTAGGATTTCTCAGATGCTTGAAGATTGGGAGTGAATTTGTAGTTATTTTTTATTATGGTAAAATTTAAGGGTAAATTCTATCTATCCTATAAATTTGAGATAAATTTAATGGTTAGAGCAAGAGTTATGAATTTCTAAAGTTCAAGAAGAGAAAATCCTTTGTTGGAAAAATATATTTTGAAGGAATTTTATTATGTTTTGAGTTGTATGCAAATTAAGGGAGATTTGGAAGGTAAGAAAAGATTCATATAATGGTTTAAGTTGAACTTTCTATAGCTAGATACCTAGTGTATTTCCAGATAGTAATTCTTGTGATATGATAACATTCTCTTCTAAATTGATATGATGCTTACAGACTTCAGTGGAGATACCTTTTAAATCATCATAAGTCCAAGCAAAACCAAATTTATGATGCAAGAAAAATTTTGTGCAACAGGTCAACTCCTGCTCCCTAACATCTTTGTAGATCTTAATTGTTTGAGGTTTTGATGTGGTCGCCAAGTTGATAGTTTGACATGAAGATGCAACAACAATATTTTGTTTCAATTCCTTTACTGGTTTAAAATTAGTCAATAAGTTAGACATATATAAAGTACTGAATCTTATGTCTAGGGCACTAACATGGTGTACATCATATTTGGTCATCCAATCAATATTAACATAAACAAAGTTTTCCGAATTTATCGGATATATCAAGTGCTCTCCCGGACCTCCACATTGGTATATCACTCCAAGGTGTTGTGTTGCCTCTATAGGTACCTCCATAATCGGTACTACTACATCATTATCAGAGCTAAGCTCATCGCTTGATGTCAATTCAGATGCTGACAATTGAGACTCTCCGTGATAGTGTACTAAGTACATTTATAATACCATTTTATCTCCACCCTTGCCAATTGTCAAAGTACCCCAACCATAATCATTCTTGGACTTTGCTTGATAAAATTAAGATTGTCGTAATAAAATTGGATATGATAAAGTTCAATGTTGTAATCAAAAGATAATATAGTTGATTTCATATGTAATACTGGCAATTATAGTTTGAACACATCGATGGTTAGTGCACTTGGATCAAGGTTCAAGCTCACTTCACAAACTTCCTTATTACGTTACCTATGCCATGCCAATGATGAATTCAATGTAGAACTAACCTCTGGAGTGATCATTAGAAGTTGTTTCATAGAAATAGAAGGTTGAATAGCATCCATATCCTTCAAAATATCATAGAATTTCATATTTATAATAATTTCTAATGCCATCTTTCTTTTTATTGCTTTGAATTTAACTCCATGGAGATAAGATATTCTTCCGCTCTGGACTTGGAATTTGATCAACACTCACAGCTTCCTTGGAATTTCCATCCTTGAGAGGATCTTTCAATGGATATGATGTTTTCCGGTGTCGGGGTAGAGAGAGTTTGCCTCAAGAAAGTGCTGAGCTTCTGGTTGCTATTAAATACTCAATCAAGTCTAAGATATAAAAAACCAAGTTTACACATATAATATTTTCTTTTTTTGGCTAATTACATCAAAATACAAGCCCAAGTACCAAGAAAACATCCAAATGTATGATAAAGATCTTAAAACCTTATATATCTTTATGAGAGATGTTTCTTGAACTTCAACACCTCATACCTCACAATCGGACCATCTAAACAACTCTAAATTTTATATGAAGTACTGATATACTTTCAAAAACTTTCAAAAAAAAAATAATTACAAATTTGTTATGGATCTTGAAATATTGCCAAAATCCTAACAGTAGCTTTAAACCCTAGCTTACTTATACTTACATGCTAATTTCTTTATATCTCACAAAATAAGTATTCAAATATTATGAAACTTTGATTTATAGCTTTTTAACTTAATAATTCACACTTATGAAAAATTTGAGCCAAAAATTCATCTAGAAACTCAAGATATGGTTCCAACCATTACTATCAACAAAATGACTCACTTACTACCTTTGAAGTACATGTGATGTCTTCAATGCCCTATAACTCCTTCATCTAGACTTAATATTCATCAAATAGTATATATAAAGTATAGCCAAGAAAGTGTCCTCTCTAAATTCAGTCATCAAACTTTCATTGTTCTCTGTACGCATATGTTATACTTCAAAGAGTGATAGTAGGTACAAATTTGATACCTTAATTTTGAACACCTATATCTCCTTCAAAAAAACTTAAAATCATACAAACTCTTCATCCAAATTATATCCAAAATCTTTAACTTGCTGATCCTAGCCTCCAAAGCTTGAATGACTTCAAAAGAGAAATCCTAATTTTTAATAAGGCCTCAGGCAGCCTCCTTGAAGCCCATTGGATATGGACTTCAACCAATAGGAATGAAGTTTCCCATTCCTTGCCTTCATCCAACCATTCCTTCCTTTCATCCCTCCTAATAAGCCTCTTATTAGTTAATATTTTCTTCTTTAGGCTCTAATCTCCTCTCAAGGCTTTATACTAAATATTTAGGTCTTACGATTGTTTTAAATGCTATAATCAAAAAAGATAAAACTCAAAATAAAGTTTCTTAAATCCACTCTCTTTAAATTAATCTATTAACTATTCTAACATATATCTAGATTTATTAATATATAATATATTTTAACTAATTTTTACATACTATAAGCTTTTACAGTACGATATTGGAATCGCATAGAGAATGGAACTGCTTGGAACGAAATTGAAGCTTCCATAATCAGGACCTCATTAGATTGCACAACCAAGTCAAGTCTCATACTAGATAAGAAGCTCGTAACAATACTTAGATTGGATGGCCCTATAATTGGGTCAAATTGGCTCTTTACATCAAGATCATCTAAATATTGAATAGATCCTTTCTCTTTTTGTTGACTCTTGGTAAGAACAATGTGAGTCATCAGATTGACTCACTAGTTGTTTTAGGACAAAAGAATGTATGTAGAGTGCCAAAATTATAATTATTAGGTAAAGATGTGCTTAAAAGATGTTAAAGAAAGAATAATAGTATTAGTGGAGAAGAAATAGAATCTTAATAAATCTTGGAGGTAATTATTTTAGTTGATTTAATATTTTTGCTTATTATTTAAGAGTAAGGATTATTTACTAAAATTAATATTTATATTGATCTTATATCTATATGTATTACTTATACAAAAACTATAAATGTTAGTTAGTAGTTAAAAGAAGCATGAGAAAGAACCTCATGTCTTTTTAGTTATTTATATAAAAAGTAGAATTTATAGTAGATTTAAATTTATTCCATTACTATAAAAAATCAAAAATATAGGAAATTATATCCTTAAATTATTATTAGTATTATAGAAATATTATAGGAATTTTTAGAATTTATGTAGAATTTTTAGTAGATTCAAATTGATTTTTATTACTATAAAAATAAAAAATATAGGGAATTATATCTTTAAATAGATATTAGAATTATATAAATATTATAGGAATTTTTAGAATTTATTTAGAATTTTCTATGAATTTTTAGGATAATTTTCAAGACCTTGGTAAAATTAAGTTTTACCACTTGGAGAGCCATTATGAAGAAATGGAGCAAGGTTTGAAGGCCACATAATGTTTCTAGGCTAATTGAGTGTTTTTGAATACCACAATGAAGTCAAAAATGCAAAAATATTAATTCTACTAATAGAAAATAGGAGGACCATCAGCTAGTATAGTTCTTATAAGAAGGGAGGTGCACAAGTCTCATATGGGTTGTAGTACCTTAGATGTAGGTAGGAAGATAAGACTAAGGCCTCAAGGCCTCTTTAGGCAACCCATATACACTACATGTGAGCCTTGGTGAGGTTCGAATCCTTGATCTATTAAAAAGTTATCCTTGAAGTAAAATATTTTTTACTTAATTTTCTATTTGTTACTTGTTATTTTCAATCCTTCATAACTTACTCATGGTAACTCGGATTTAAATGTTTTTTACATCATTAAAAAGATAAAAAATTATCTTTCAAAAAATATACTTTTTACTTTTATTTTTTACTTTTTATTGGATGAAAATCCAATGAACAGACTATGACTTGTTTTGTAGTGTACAATTGCTTGATTGCACTTGTTTCACTTATTTTGTGTTATTCTTTTTTAGTTATTGTTGGTTGTTACTTCTACCTCACACCACCCATTACAAGCAATTCTTAATTGAGGCCACCTTGTAATTTGAATTGAGGGGTGGAATTTTACACTCACAAACAACTTCGACACATTCTACTTGATTTATCGAAGAATCATGAGGACCTTGATTTATCTCCTCAATTTTTCCTTGGTCTTGGATTTATTGATCTTGATTATTGAAATTGAATAAATTATTTCATTATTGATACGTATGCCACAATTGCTTGAAATTCCTACAAATTAATGCATAATCACCACTGGCTCTGGAATTGAGACATTCACTAGTATAATGATCAATCTGTCTACAACAAAAACAACAAAGTGGTCTTCTTACACCCTTATCAAGCATATTGGGTGTCTCCACTGATATATACCTATTAGGCTTGTTCCATGTAGGATTAGAAAATGATCGTTGTTGTCTCATTGGTATGGAGGGAACTTGGTTCGATGGCATCAATGGAGCATATTGCTAATACCTCTGTTGCTCCTTACAGTAGTTATGGAGATTTGATGCAGACTCTTGATTAAAATTAGAACTTTAAAAGTTATTGAATAGTCAATTTTATGGATTAGATCGATTTCTATTCCATCCAAATGTATTTTTCATTTGAACTTGATTGACGTTCCACTGAGTTGGTGGGATCATGGTCTGATTATTGAATTGTTGTTGTCTTTGCCAATTCCAACAATTAGCGGTTAAGTACTTTCCTCCACAAAATATACATTGATCCATCATTTATCAGGGTGAAAGGCATTCTATTACCAAATGATCATAGCCCTTACAATTACTGTACTATATATTGGTCTTAATATTAGTAGGCTTTTGCCTCTTCTCCTTATCTTTGGCTATTTTAATGACCATTTCTTCCATTTTCTTTGTCAGGTTCAATAACGAGATTTCATTGAAATCTTTAAGGACTGGTATTATTTGTATCTTTGTCGTAGTTAACGCTTGTTGTGGATACAAAAAATATGGAACATATGCTATTGTGACATTCAGTGGTATAGCTTACAAAAAGGTGATATTAACTCGCCCCTGAATATTGGCACTAGAATTGGCCCCTATTTCTAACATTTGTAGATAACTATCCATTAATCCATTTGAAGTCAGATTTTAATATCTGCCTTAAACTGGAATCATCGTGGCTCCAATAGTTAAAAACTGATCATAATGGCATTCCTCCCAAACCTTGGCTCTATTAAAGGATGCAAATATCATGACAAATTGAACTTCCTTTACAAATATTTTTAGCTGTGGTAGGTGCAAACTATTGATTAATATGGATAAGATAAATGCCTCCAACATTTGGTGATTCGGCCACTTATTAAATATATTAGCCACTCGACCATAGTACGATTCCAGTGCCTCCCCTAGGATCATTTTGCTTTTCATTAACCTCTCTCGAAGGCGGTCCTCAAAACCAATTAACCAAAAATGGATTAAAAATGCATTCTTTAATGCTTCTCAATTCAGAAATTGACCCACTACTTGGCAGTTGTACCATTCAAACGCCATGTCCTTTAAGGTTGCTAGCAACTATCGTAACTAAATATCTTTGGTTCTTCTATTATTGGCTATATATGCTGTCAAAAAGTGAGACAAATATTGATGGAGATCCGTATCCAAAAAGTCCCTAAAAATAGGTAATAGAACCACGTTCGTTGTGCAATCGCTGATTTCATCAATTTGTACTGCTATTGATTTGATAGACCATCGGTCACTATTGAAGAGAATAATATACCACTTAATCTTTTGTTGAAATAACTTGCATCTTCTCCAATTGTTTGTTTTGAACTTTCAAGTTTCTTCAATTTGCTATTATTCTCCCTGAATAAGTTATTTGATCAAATTGAAGGTGAAAATGACGGATTTTAAAATATACTAAATTGGCCTTTATTGACTAGTAATTTATGCCACTCTATGGAACCAATTTTGATGAAATTGGTTGCTTCCATTATTGAAAATGTATCCAATGGAGTATCCAATTCTTCTGTGATTCCTCCACTTGTAGTTAACGACCTCAAAGAAAACACTAGACTATTGACCAAATTTTCTAGAAGCGATTTTGGCAATTTTTCTAATGGTATATACTTTTGAAATATTAGATGTCGATCAGCTTCTGGTTATACTCGGATATGTCGACAAACATGCAACCATGGCTTAATTCAACTTTGTCGATGATTCTTTTTTAACTTTTATTCTTGCTCGTTACGTAGCAAATTTCTTGCTTGAAATCTCTCTATTCTTTCTTTCAATTGCCATATTTTCTTTATTATTAAGTTTTCATTCTTAATAACCATACTCTTTCATTATATTCTACTTAGTCTGCTTCTTATTTTCCATCTACTCATCTGACAATTAATTCCTAACACTCAATGCTATTGTCAATCCCTGACAGCGGTGTTGTATGGCGTAATTTGCTATCTGGGAATACACTAGGTATCTAGCTGTAGAAAATATAGCTTAAACCTTTATATGAATCTTGTGTTAGCCTCCCAAAACTCTTTTACTGTGCATAAAACTCAAAATATAACAAAATCCCTTCAAAACATATTCTTCCCGCAAAGGATTTTTTCTTCTTAAACTTTAGAAATTCATAAGTCTTGATCTAACCGTTCAATTTGTCTCAAATTTATAGGATAGGTAGAATTCACCCTTAAATTTTATCACAAAAAAAAAAAACTGCAAATTCACTTTTGATCTTTTGGAATCTAAGAAATCCTAGCAGATGCTCTAAACCCTAATTTACAAGCACCTGAAATTTATTTTCTTAATATCTCAAGAATTCAATAATCAAATGTCATAAAACTTATGCATAAAGTTTATTAACATGAAATTACACATTTCCTAAAATTTTGAGCCAAAACCTTGTCAAATTGCTCAAGATATAGCTTAAGAGACAACCACTAGCATATCAGGTTAGTTACTATCCTTAGATTGCATGTGCTAACTTCAAAATCCAATAACTCCTATACTTCAACTTAGAAAATAGTAAGCAGTCTATAAAAAGTATAGCCGCAAAAGTACTCTTTTCAATCGCAGTCGCCGATCCTCAATTGCTGTCTGCACACGTGCCTTATGCCAAAAAGAGTGACAGTAGCTTCCAAATCAATACCTTAACTTTGAGCGCTTATATCTCCTTCATATAAACTCTAAACTATACAAAACTTGCACCAAAACCATAGTCAAAAACCTAAAACTTCTGAGTTTAGCCTTCAAAACTCAAATGGCTCCGAAAAACTAACCCTAATCTCTAATATGGCCTCAAGCAGCATCCTCAAAGCTCATTGGTCATGATTTTTGACCAATAGGAATGGAGATTTTCATCATCCATCTCCATTCATCTATATTGGTGCCCTAATCACTCCTTTTGCTACCAAAATCCTTCTTCAATCTTTTTTCTTATAAGATTTATATAATTTATGCTCTCAACACCAAATAAAAGAATCAAAATAAGTTTTCAAAGGTTACCAATGTCTAACAAAGGTGACTCTAAATATTTAGAAGTTACTATCAATCAAAACCAATCTTAAAAGCCACTATCAAAAGGAAATTAAAGTTATACAAATCCTATAGTAATCTTTTTAAACAACCTCTTAAGAAAGTAATATTCAAATTATATTCTACAACCAACTAAAATCTACTAACATGGCTCTCACCATGTTACTTAATAAATTATATATTAAGCACATAATTACATTATTTTCATATAATAACTGAACCACAACACGAGAGCGGTATCAACATGTAATTATCGTTTTACTTATTTTATAAATTCTTTTAAAATAAATCTATTAAAGAGGATTCAAACCCAGGGAAAGAGTGAGCACATGAATTCTACTTTTTAGGATCACAAAATTAATCATATTCGAAACCACTGAAAATACCAAGGAATACTATAAGGTTTTCTACTTCCAAATAGTACTCCACCATCACTAATAACAACAACATGTATCCCTACACTATCCTAAAAGAGAATACATAATCATTCCATAATCCAAACATTGGAATCCTTCGCCACTAATAGTCCTTCTCAACACACTTCTTTATAGAATTCCAGACTCTATAGACTTCTGACGAATCACTCTCAATTCTCAATACTCAATGTATTATAATCTTTCTATTCATATCCATTCTTCATAAATATTTCCAGTTATTTTCTTTCAATTCACCACTATATAATTCAACATTCAATAAATCAAATTCTTCTTTTGACAATATTGAATCTCTTTTCATTCTAGAATATTACTTCATATTTTTGAAAAACTATCCATAAATTTTCTTCTACAAAGAAAAAAAAAACTCAAAAAATAAACAAAGAAAGAAGAAGCACTAAGCTTACTCCGGCTCATGACTTTCATAGTCTGACTTTTAAATTAACTTCTACAACTCCTATATACTTTCTTCTAATTTTTCAGACTCTAACTGTTGTCCTATAGTATGATTTGATATCTAGGAATACACTCGATATCTAACTATAGAGAGTTTAGCTTAAACCATTATATGAATCTTGTCTTACCTTCAAAATCTCCCTTAATTTGCATACAATTCAAAACATAATAAAATTCCTTCAAAACATATTTTTCCAGCAAAGGATTTTCTCTTCTTGAACTTTAGAAATTCATAACTCTTGCTCTAACCATTAAATTTGTCTCAAATTTATAGGATAGATAGAATTCATCCTTAAATTTTACCATAATAAAAAATAACTACAAATTCACTCCCAATCTTCAAGCATCTGAGAAATCCTAGCAAATGCTCTAAATCCTAATTTACAAGCATCTAAGCACTATTTTCTTAATATCTCAAGAATGCAATATTCAAATGTCATCAAACTTATGTACAAAGTTTATTAATATGAATTTATACATTTCTTGAAATATTGAACTAAAACCTTATCAAATTGCTCAAGATATAGCTCAAGACACAACCACTAGTTAATTGGGTCACTTACTACCTTTAGATTGCATGTGCTGACTTCAAAATCCAATAACTCCTTTACTTCAACTTGGAATCTAGCAAGTAGTATGCAAAAAGTATAACCGCAAAAGTACTCTCTTCAATTGCAGATGCCGATCCTCAATTGCCTTTTGTACGCATGTATTATATTAAAAAGAGTGATAATAGCTTCCAAATCAACACCTTAACTTTGAGCGCCTATATCTCCTTCAAATAAACTCCAAACCATACAAGATTTGTACCAAAACCATAGCCAAAAACCTAAACTTACTAATCCTAGCATTCAAAGCTCAAGTGGCTCCGAAAAACTAACCCTAATCTCTAATATGGCCTCAGGCAGCCTCTTCAAAGCCTATTGGTCATGATTTTTGACCAATAGGAATGGAGATTTTTATCATCCATCTCCATTCATCTATATGGATGCCCTAAACTCTATTTGCTACAAAAATCCTTCTTCAAACCTTTTTTTTATAAGATTTACATAATTTATGCTCTAAACACCAAATAAAAGAATCAAATTAAGTTTTCAAAGGTCACCAATGTCTAACAAAGGTGACTCTAAATATTTAGAAGTTACTATCAATCAAAACCGATCTTAAAAAGTACTATCAAAAGAAATTAAAATTATACAAATTCTATAGTAATCTTTTTTAAACAACCTCTTTTCAAGGTAATAATCAAATTATATTCTACAACCAACTAAAATCTATTAATATGGCTCTCACCATATTACTTAGTAAATTATATACTAAGTACATAATTAAATTTTTTTTATATAGTAGCTAAACCACAACACAACATTATAATTTTGTAATTAACCACTTTCAATAACTAAATCAATCATTCGTCTTCCTGAATTATCCATTCTTTAGACTATTAGTATATTTTACCAATATCTTTCAAAAAAAAATTAATTTCTATTCTACAGTATATATGGAGGTAAAAATGAAGCATTTTCCACTCTTGTTAATACTTTTTTAGTCCTTAGTCTTATTTCAAGACTTTCTACTCTTCTTGTCTTTGGAAAAAGTCATTCTAGTTTAATGCTACATCATCTTTGAGTAATTTTCTAATTTGTTTGAGTGACGGAAGAGTGTATTGAAGATTTCTTTTTTTGAAATTCATATCCTTAATAAGTTGCAATAATAAAGGTCCTAATGAGTCTAATATAATTCTAAATAGAGTCTAATTAAATCTTATCAATTGTAAATAAATCTTACCAATTATAGATAAATTTTAATCAATTATTAAGAAATATTAAAGAAAATATAATAAAAATTATAAAAATATTTTTAAAATATTATACATTAAATTAATAGATTTTTTAAAATAAATAATAAAATAATGATAAAATCTTAAAGAATTAATAAAATTAAAAAACTTTTAAAAAATAATAAAAAATATATTATTAATAAATTTTAAATATATATATATATATATATATATATATATATATTAAAATATTTAAGATCTTAATCTAATTAAACTTCAATATTGAAACATACTCTAAGGTCTAAAATCTAATCAAATCCATAACAACAAAGATCTTAATACAATATAAGATCAAGTAGAGTGATCTAATCAAATCCATAACAACAAAGATCTTAATATAATGACCCTATTATAATAATTACCTTAAGTCTTTTTAGAAGGTTCTGTCATGGCCATAATCATGTAAGCTAATAATTACATATAGAAATAGGTAGAAGTAAGTAAAAGTAGATAAAAGTAAGTTAATTCTATAATATTTAATATAGAAGCTTCCTAGAAACTTTCTAGATGCTGCTTTGACTTCATAGGTGTCTTTAATTGACTTTTTGGATTAGAAACGTGGTCAACAAGTTGGCCATGTGCCACACATGTTGTTAGCTTGAAGATCAAGCTAACTATATGGCCCACACGTAGAAAAACTTGCGTTGTAAGTCAAGGCATGTATCCTACAAAGTCAACACATATTGGAGGTCCTATAGAACGTCGCCACGTAGCCCCTAGTTAGATAGTATATATAGAGACAAGAGTGAAGGCTTCTTCACTCTTGTCAACTCCTTTCTTGCTTCTAGTCTAGTTTCAAGGGTCTCTAGTTTTCTTGTCTTTTGGCAATAGCCATTCTAGTTTCTCTTTTCAATATACATACTTATTATTCATATTTTGTTACTTTTCTTTGAGTGAACGCTTACTTGTCTGAACTATTTTTTCATCGAGTTCTTGTCCTTGACAGATTGACAAGAGTGTACTTACAATATCAGAGCTTTGTTTTTCTTGAGTAAGAGTGGATTACCCCTTTCTCTTGACAAGGCATAAGCGTATTAGAAGTTTGCGGATTACCCACTTCTAAACTGATATTGTTCTTAGTATCTTCTTTGTTATCAAGTCTTTCTTTTTTTTTGTCTTGAGCAGTATCAAACAAATTTTTCTTCTTAGTGTCATTATGGCAGAGCTTGTTGAAATGAAGAGTGCAATGGCACAAATGCAAGAGCAAATGAGGGAGTTAATGCTTGCGATGCATCAACTCAATTCACCAATACAGGAAAGAACAAGAATAGCAGAAAGTGGGGATATAGAGATGATCGGAGCTGCTTCAACATCTATAACAAATCACGTTCCTTCTCCAATTGTACAACACCCTATAAGCACTAGAGAACCAAGAATTGCCTTACCTGAGAAATTTGATGGTACGAGATCAAAGTTTCGAGGATTCATCAATCAAGTACAATTGGCAATTGAACTTCAACCGCAAAGCTATCCAACTCCAGGATCATAAGTCAGGTTTATTGGCACTCTACTTTCTGGTTCTGCATTATCGTGGTTTTCGTCTTTTCTTGAACAACGAAATCCAATATTGGACAATTTGGAAGCTTTTTTGGTGGAGTTTCGATCTATGTATGGTGAACACGATGCAACTCGTGTTGCAACAAATAAGATCCGAATTCTGCGACAAGGAAATCGCTCAGTAACAGTGTATGCTTCACAATTTTGACAACTTGTAATTAACATCAAGTGGGATGATGCTGCACTCATCAGTCAATTTCTTTATGGATTACAATATGAAGTAAAGAAATTGATGCTCAACTTACCTGATCCTCAAACTTTGAGTCAAGCAATTGATTTTGCGGTAAAATGTGATAATCGACTTTTCGAATTTCGATCCGAGAATCATTCACGGGAACCTCAATGTTATTACTCAATGGCAACATCAACATCTTTGCCAAACGTACATTCGGAAGTAGAAGACATGCAAATTGACGCGGTACGTTTTAAACCCCTAACTGAGCAAGAAAAGATTCGTCGTCGTCAAGAAGGATTATGTTTATATTGCGGAGAACCTAAGCACACTGCTCAACATTGTCTAAAGAAACAACGCAACTATAAAATGAGGGGTACGACGGTCAAAGAAGACAACATGTCAGAAAACGGATTCGTCCAGCTACAATAGGGACAGTGCAGCTGGAACCTTGTACAATTCCTAATGAAGGTCCTATCCTCTCCTCAGAACCCTCTCCTTGTTTTATAATAGACTTATATTTAGGACCTAAGAATTACAAAGCCTCTGCTTTATTAGATTCGGGAGCCTTAGCATGTTTTTTAGATGAACAATTTGTTAAAAGTCGTAAAATACCTTTTGTATAGAAACCTAAACCAGTACATGTAGAAGTCATAGATGGTCGTTCCTTGTCTTCTGGAGATGTCACTCATGAAACTCATCCTATAAAAGTAACAATAGATGAACATGATAGCTACATAGCTTTTAACATAATTGAATCCCCGTCCAATCCAGTTATTTTAGGTTTATCCTGGCTAAAAAAATATAACCCTCGAATAGATTGGAATTCGCGTAAACTTGACTTTTCCCAGAGCATTATTAATAGTTCTACCAACCAAGTAAAAAATTATAAGTCTAGTATAGTAAAACCCGTACTGATAGGTGCAAAAGCATTTATACACGCAGCAAAAGAAGGATCAACTTTTGCTATTTATGCTGCACCTATTTCTGAAAACGTAAAGACTTCAAGTGGCATTCCAAGTCAATATCAGGAGTATCAAGACGTTTTTGAAAAAAAGAATGCAGATATTCTTCCTGAGCATCGTTCATATGATTGTTCAATCAACCTCAAGGAAGGAACTCAGCCACCATTTGGACCAATTTACAGTTTATCGCAAGATGAGATGGCTGAACTCAAGACATAGATTGACGAGAATTTAGCGAAGAATTTCATACGCCATTCAAAATCTCCAGCAGGAGCTCCAATTCTATTCGTAAAGAAAAAAGATGGATCTTTACGAATGTGTGTTGATTATCGAGGACTCAACAAGATCACAATCAAGAACAGGTATCCATTACCTTTGATATCAGGACTCCTTGACCAGTTGAATCAAGCTAAGATCTATACAAAAATAGATCTAAGAGGAGCATATAATCTAGTATGGATCAAAGAAGGAGATGAATGGAAGACTGCGTTTCGAACCAGGTATGGACATTTCGAATATAATGTCATGCCCTTTGGACTCACGAATGCACTAGCTGCTTTTCAACATCTCATGAATGATGTATTTCGTGAATTCTTAGACAATTTTGTCGTCTGCTATCTAGACGATATCTTGATCTATTCTAAGAACGTCGAAGAACATGAAATACATGTTCGTCAAGTATTACAAAAACTTAGAGATGCAGGATTATACGCCAAGATGGAAAAGTGTGTATTTCACACTACTCAAGTTGACTTTTTAGGACACATCATTTCAAATGATGGTCTCATGATGGATTCTAAGAAAGTCCAAACAATCATGGATTGGAAGATTCCAAGGACAGTAAGAGATGTCCAATGTTTCTTGGGATTTGCCAATTACTATCGGATCTTCATCAAAGATTTCTCACGAGTTGCAGCTCCACTTACACGCTTGACTAGTAAAGATAAATTCCAATGGAATCAAGAAGCGGAAGCAGCATTTGAAGCCTTGAAGACATCGTTTGTCTCTGCACTAGTCTTATATCGTGTTGACTTTTCCAAGGTATTTTTTATGGAAACAGATGCATCAGATTTTGCCTTGGGTGCAGTTTTATCACAAATGGGAACAGATGACAAATTTCATCCGATAGCTTTTTATTCAAGAAAATTCTCAGCAGCCGAGATCAATTATGAGATCCACAATAAAGAACTTCTTGCGATCGTGGATTCTTTTCAAGAATGGCATCATTATCTAGAAGGCGCTTCTAGTCCAGTCACTGTATATACAGAACACAAGAACCTCGAGTATTTCATGTCAGCATGCGTATTGAATCGTCGTCAAGCTCGTTGGAGTATGTCTTTGTCAAGATTCGAGTTCATTATCACTTATCGGCCAGGAAAACAACAAGGTTTGTCTGATGCCCTATCTAGACGTTCTTATTTTGCACCAAAAGAAGGAGATGCAGCTTTTGAGCAACAAAGAACGGTCCTCTTGAAACCGGAGCAATTTCATCTCCGAGCAATGAAATCAACATTGACTGTTGATTCAACTTTTCTCAAGCAAATCCAGTCCAGTATGTCCTCAGACCCTCTTGTTTATGATATCGAGAATAATTCTTCCAAGTCTCATGATCCTTCTAAGTTCGAGTTCAAGAATAATCTATTATATTTTGAAGGACGCCTATATGTTCCAGAAGGAGAAGCACGTTTATGTGTTCTTCAAGCACGTCATGACTTTCCAGCAGCAGGGCACTTTGGATATAATAAGACTTTGGAACTCATATCAAGAGATTTTTGGTGGCCACAAATGTGGAAGTCAGTCAAAGACTTTGTACAATCATGTGATATTTGTTCAAGATCAAAAATTCCTCGTCATCGACCTTACGGACTTCTTCAGCCATTACCTATACCAGAACAACTATGGTCTTCTGTTTCTATGGATTTCATCACAGATCTTCCAAGCTCAAGATCTTATGATTCTATATTTGTGATAGTAGATCGTTTGACCAAGATGGCACATTTTGTGCCATGTACAAAATCTATCACAGGTGAAGAAACAGCTAAGCTTTTCATTGATAATATCTATCGCTATCATGGATTACCTAAAGATATCATATCAGATAGGGGAACTCAATTTGTGTCAAGATTTTGGAGGACCCTTTTCAAGATTTTAAAAGTGGACATAAAGCTATCTTCGGCTTTCCATCCTCAAACTGATGGACAAACAGAGCGCGTAAACCAAGTCTTGGAGTAATATTTAAGGTGTACTATCAACTACCAACAAGATGATTGGACAACCCTTCTGCCATTGGCAAAGTTTGCTTATAATAATACGGTACATTCTTCCATGCAACAAACACCTTTTTTTGCCAATTATGGCTATCATCCACGACTTGATACTTTTGATTTTTCAAAAGTTGATAATCCTGCAGCAGAAGATATGGCAAATCGGTTGTCAGAGTTACATGCAATAATAAAGACGCAATTGAAGGAAGCTCAAGAACGACAAAAGATAAACGTAGATCTATATCGTAAGGAGCAACCACAAATCAACGTGGGTGATAAGGTATGGCTACTTCGTCGCAATATCAAGACTATTTGACCTTGTGACAAGTTGGACTATCGTAGGCTTGGCCCCTTTTTTGTTTCTGAACAGATCAACCCAGTTGCATATCGGATACATCTACCGGAGTCAATCAAGATCCATCCTGTATTCCACGTGTCTCTTCTTGAACCATATAAGACAGTGGATATACAAGGAAGAAGACAAATGCCACCGCCTCCTATAGAAGTAGATAATAATGAAGAATTTGAGGTGGAAGAGATATTAGACTCAAGGCGGCGTCGAAATAAGCTGGAATATCTTATTCATTGGCACGGATATGATATTAGTGAACGCACATGGGAGCCATCCAGGAATCTAGCAAATGCATCAATTAAAGTCAAAGTTTTTCATCAATGACATCCATCAAAACCAAGATGAAAATCTCTCTTATAAAAGAGACAAGATTGAGGCAAGATAACATTCAATTTCCTATCCTTGTTTGTAACTTCTTTGCATTTGTGACGCTAATTAGATGGAGAGCCAACAACCAACGGATTCAACTCAAGAACCTTCGTTTGCTGACCTGCCGGACGAGACATTATGATTGTCACAACCTTCAAGACGACGCAATCGAGATGAAGATCTTCAAGAACGACATGTTCTTCCTCGAATACACGGTGAGATACAACGCGTTTGGTATCACGATTTGGGAAGGGACTCTCGATGTTTGGTGATTTTGCTAGAGGTAGGAACAACTCCCGATGGTGTTTCGAATATTCTATTCGAAGGAAGTTATGAAGGCCTTAACAATGATCAAATAACTGGGTGGTCTTCCCGCCCTGGTATGGGACACTACCGATGATTGAGAGGCCCTATCAATCATCTTCGAAGAGAACAGAGATCAGAGTATGTGGCGAATATAATTTGTCGCATCATAGATTTTCTCAACATATGATGACCGCTCCTCGTGGAACTCGTCTCTAGAAGGGGGGGTAATATCACGGCCATAATCATGTAAGCTAATAATTACATATAGAAATAGGTAGAAGTAAGTAAAAGTAGATAAAAGTAAGTTAATTTTATAATATTTAATATAGAAGCTTCCTAGAAACTTCCTAGACGCTGCTTTGACTTCATAGGTGTCTTTAATTGACTTTTTGGATTAGAAACGTGGTGAACAAGTTGGCCATGTGCCACACATGTTGTTAGCTTGAAGATCAAGCTAACTATATGGCCCACACGTAGAAAAACTTGCGTTGTAAGTCAAGGCATGTATCCTACAAAGTCAACACATATTGGAGGTCCTATAGAACGTCGCCACGTAGCCCCTAGTTAGATAGTATATATAGAGACAAGAGTGAAGGCTTCTTCACTCTTGTCAACTCCTTTCTTGCTTCTAGTCTAGTTTCAAGGGTCTCTAGTTTTCTTGTCTTTTGGCAATAGCCATTCTAGTTTCTCTTTTCAATATACATACTTATTATTCATATTTTGTTACTTTTCTTTGAGTGAACGCTTACTTGTCTGAACTGTTTTTTCATCGAGTTCTTGTCCTTGACAACTTCTATGGTAGGTCTCATATAAACCCCTCTCCTTATCTCAATTCTAGAAGCTTTTCAAAAATGTCTCTAACTACATATTTTTATGTATAAATAATATAACCATCCTATCTTTGTCCTATTATAGCTAATCTTCCTCTACTAATATAGAACGTCATTCTTTTACTTCCAATGGTATTTTTAAATATTTTCTTGATAATGAATGAGGTTTTTTATAAGTTTCTATGTTGTATTGTAGATAGAATAACCTTACTAGAGAACTTTGTATAACAGTTGTTGATATCCATTGCTATAACAAAAGTAGCAATGTTTTAAAATATTCTCCACTTTATAGTCTTATTGGTCATCAATCTCAACCAATGGTGGCAGTAGTGATTAGTGTCACTCTAGAAAGTGCCTTGGTTTAATATAAAATTTCTTGAATTGTAAGAAATAGAAGGCCAGATAGATCCAAATATGTGACAGAAGCTCAAGACAATATGCAACAACAAAAATTATTGCAAAAATGTAGAAATGTCTAAGCTATCAAGGTGCTACGTTACGGACTTGACTTGATGTAGCAAATGGAGGATTGGCGTTGAAGAGTAATATCTAGTCACTTTCTTGGAAGACCTTATATTACTAGTGATTATCTACATATTGCTTCTATCACTTTTATGCAATAAGAAGATAATATCGTACTTCTTGCAAGGCTATTGTAAGCCATTATATAAACTCTTCAATTATTGGATTGTTGGTGTCAATGGCACAATGGAGGATTGTTGGCATAATTGGATATTGACTAGTATTAATAAAGAATAGTGAATGACTAATACTTGCTTTAATGCTATTATTATAGACAAACTCTAAGTACATCAAATATCTATCTTAGTCATTCTAGTGAACTGCCACAAATGTCTGTAGTATATCCTCTATAGTCTGATTTGCACTCTCTATTTATCTATCTATTTGAAGATGGAAGGCCATATACATAGCAAGTTATGTACATACTAGCTTAAACAAGGCTTATCAAAAACTCTCTATGAAGCATAGATCTCAATTTGAAACAATAATATAAGGTAATCTATAGTAACAAAAGATAGAATTGAAGAAAACTTGTGCAATTACTAAGGCATCAATATTAAAGTGCATGTGAGTCATCAATTGACTCACTTATTGTTTTAAGATAAAAATATGCATTAAGAATGCTTTAAATGACAATATATAGTGAGTAGTATAGAAATCCTTAGAGAAATAGAAAATTAAAATGTTAGTGGTGGAAATGGAGTCTTAGTAAGTCTTGGAGGCAATTATTTTTGTTGATTCAATACTTTATTTATTATTAAATAATAAGGATTATTTATTAAGACCAATATTTATATTGGTCTTTTATATATATGTACTACTTATAAAAACTATAAATTTTAGTAGTTAGAAGAAGCATGAGAAAGAACTTTATGTCATTTTTATTATTGATATAAAAAATAGGATTTATAATGGATTTAAATTGATATTTATTATTATAAAAAATCATCAAGGTAGAAAAATATAGCCTTAAATGGATATTAGAATTATAAAAATATTATAGAATTTTTTAGAATTTATTTAGAATTTATTTAGGAATTTTTAGAGCAATTTTTAAGATCTTGGTAAAAATGAATTTTACCACTTTGGAAGCCTTTATGAAGAAATAGAGCAAGATTTGAAGGCCACACATAGTTTCTAGGCTATTTTGGTATTTTTTAATACCATGGCTAGGTCAAAAATTCAAAAATGTTGGTCCTTCTAGTAGAAAATAGGAGGACCAGCAACTAATGTAGTTCTTGTAAGAAGGGAGGTGCACAAGTCCCATTTGGGTTGTAGCACCTTAAAGGTAGTTAGGAAGATAAGACTAAGGTCTTGTGGTCTCTCTTAGAGACCTTTATACACTACATGTGAGCCTTGGTGAGGCTTGAATCCTTAATCTATAAGCAAGTTATCCTTGAGGTAAAATATTTTTACTTCACTTTTCAATTATTTACTTCACATCTTTAAAACTTCATAACTTACTCATAATGATTCGGATTTACATGTTTCTTATGTCATTGGAAAGATAATAAAATTACCTATCTAAAAATATAATTTTTATTTTTTACTTTTATTTTTTATTGGATAAAAACATAATGAACAGAATGTGACTTAGTTTTGGGTGTTATAATTACTTGATTTCATTACTTTCACTTGTATTGTGGTTGTTCTTCTTTGGTTTTTTGCCAATTTCAAACTTCACTTTATACCACCAATTAAAAGCAAATCTTAATTGAGGTCATCTTGTAATTGAGGTTGAAGAGTAAAATTTATACTCCGAGTGTACTACAACCAAGTGAAGTTGCTTTGAAAGTTAGTCCACAAAGATAGCAATTAAAGTATGATTGTAAGGCGTCCGCAGCAAGCACATAAAGAGATCCATAGTTACTTACTCTTAATATACCATAAGTAGTGGAATTGGCTACAATAGTCTAAGAGATATTGTGTTGCATCTCTTGTTACATTGGCATGACTTGCAAGAGTGTACAAAAGCTCAAACATTACAATCTAAATCTATTCAAAATCATATCCTTGAGATTTGTTCTAGAATCTTTTCTTACTGTAGATGTCTAGATTTTGGGATGTCATGTCCTTCTTAAAATATACGGGTGCAAAAAGTAGGATTGTTAGGTACATAAATCCACTTCTTGAAATACAACAAGCTATTACTAAGATTGTAATTTTGATACTATACATGTCACGGACATAATCATGTAAGCTAGTAATTATATATACAAATAAGTAGAAGTAAGTAAAATTAAGTAAAAATAAGTTAACTCTATAGTATTTAATATGGAAGCTTCTTAGAAGCTTTATAGATGCTGCTTTGACTTCATAGGTATCTTTAATTGACTTTTTGGATTAGAAACGTGGTCAACAAGTTGGCCATGTGCCACACATGTTGTTAGCTCAAAGATCAAGCTAATTATGTGGCCCACACGTAGAAAAACTTGCCTTGTAAGTCAAGGCATGTATTCTACAAAGTCAACACATATTGGAGGTCCTATAGAACGTCGCCATGTAGCCCCTAGTTAGATAGTATATATAGAGACAAGAGTGAAGGCTTCTTCACTCTTGTCAACTCCTTTCTTGCTTCCAGTCTAGTTTCAAGGGTCTCTAGTTTCTTTGTCTTTTGGCAATAGCCATTCCAGTTTCTCTTTCAATATACATACTTGTTTATTTATATTTTGTTACCTTTCTTTGAGTGAAGGCTCACTTGTCTGAATTATTTTTTCATCGAGTTCTTGTTCTTGACAATACATTATCTATCTTCTGTCAATGACTAACCACCTTGAAATAATTATTTTGATGTATAGATTCTTTTGATTTTGCTTCTTTGATTAGGTTTGAGATGATACTACTAATAGTAGCAACTTTTGCCTTATCTCTTAATTCGGCCTTAAAATTTGGTCTTTGTGATAAGTTGTCTATCACAATATGTTATCATCCTTCCATATACACAAGTTGAATATCAAAAAGCTACAACTATTTTTTTCAATGATAATGTCGTGATTTTATATTTTTCAAATATAAATCATATAACAAGGATTGATGGTTGATTCAATTATTAGCTTCTCCAATACATCGTGTCACTATTCTTTTGTGGTATGTATAATTGCTTATTATTCTAAATCATATATAGAATAATTTTGCTCTATCTTTCTAAGCTTGTATGATTCATACACTATGGATTGAAGATCCCTATCAAAGCCTTGTTGAAGGACCACTCCAATAGAAAAGTTAGAAGCATCAATGTGAAGTATACATAAAAGGTTGGGATCATACAATTGCAATATAAGAGCAGTAATAAGTACCTCTTTCAACTTATCAAAAGTACTTTGCTGCTCTAATTTCTATTGAGATGGGGCACTTTTCTTCAATAAGTTTGTTAATAAAGTAATGATATGTACAAACCATCGAATAAAATGGCAATAATATCTAACAATGCCTAAGAATAAGCACACTTCAGAAGCATCTTTGAGAGTTGGTCAATCTTCTACCACTTTCACCTTATCATGCTCCATATACATGCCTTTAGAAGATACTACATGCTCCCAAAAGGTGACCTCTAACTTCCAAAGTTCACACTTCAATTTCTTGCAATAGAAGCAAATATTACGTAGTCGATGCAACACTTCTCATAGATGTTATTCATGCTCCTCCAGGGTTATACTATAGACCAAGATATCATCAATAAAAAAAAATCACATTCTTATTTAAAAGGTTCCAAAATAATCTATATATGTAATCCATAAAAGAAGCTAGACCATTAATGAGGCCAAAAGATAACACAAGCTACTAAAAATATCTGTAGTACATATAAAATATTGTCTTTTTTATATCTTCTTTGATAATAGAAATATGCCAATAACTACTTTGATTGTCTAATTTACTAAAGATAGTTGTATGTTGAAGTTGGTCAAGTAGATCATCTACATGTAGAAGTAGGTATATATTCTTGATAGTCTACTTATTGAGGCTCTAATAATCAATGCAAAGTCTAAGTCCACCATCTTTTTTGAGTTCAAAGAATACATATGCTTTCCATAGCAATGTGCTTTTTTGAATGAGATCTTTTTCCAACAATTCATCTAATGGCTTTTACAATTCTCTAAGTTCATTTAGTATTAGTCAATAAATTGGTTGGAAAGACATCCTAATATTTATGTATGAGTTGTTCTACCCCTTCTGCTCCTTTGGTTGTCTTTTCTATTACAAAGACAAGATTTAGAACCACCACATGTATTGGTTGCTTATACAATATTTTCTTCTTTATAAAGATCATTCCTACAAGTAAGTTTTTAGCCACAAATCATTTTTCTATTCCATTCAACACAAGGACGCAAAGAGTCACCGTATATCTTCTATTTTACAAAGAAATTATCCTTGCTAGCTAATCAACTTGTTTATTTTTTACCTTTGGCCATGGTCTATCAAAGATAACATCATATCTAAGCTTTATTACTCTAAACTTCTCCATCAAGGTATAGGTGTCACTTAGCCTTATGATTTCTTCTTTACTTGTCTTATTTAATACGTTCTCTTGATTATTTGCTAGATATATATTTCTTCTTTTAATCACCTTTTTTTTAATCTCAAATTGATTGAAAATTATTATCAAGATGTAATTTTTTGTAGAGCCACAATCCACAAGTATTGAACATGGTTGAACTTTTAATTGACTTATTAGACACACCAATCAAACTTTCTAATAGTAATCTATGCCATGTTATTTTTCTCTAAACAATATCAACTATTCTTAGTATTAGCCTTCAATATCTTTATTAGAGAGCCTTATTTTCCTACTCCACTTCTTTATTAATTCGATAGCCTTCAATATTATGAATCCACTATGATTTGTTGGTCCTTGAACTTTGACATTTTGGACAATCTTTGATTTGATGGTCTGATCCTTGACAATAAAAATACAATTCTTTTTATACCAATAATTGTCATCTTTGTGGTGTCAATAGTCTTTGCAAAGTATCTATCTCCATTGGTATTGGTTGTTGTGCCATAATATTGGTTAATGGCATAAGACTTCATGCTATAGGTCATACTCCATAATTTCTAAAATCTATAGCATTGATCCTCTCTACAATCCTAACTCCTTCATTAAATATTTGTAGATCCCTTAATTCTACTTCTTCTTAGACCATAAGTTTCAATTCTCATAGAAATTGATCTATTATCTCTACATCTGAAAAGTTGTTAATTTAGAAATATAGAGACTTAAATTAAAAGATGTAATCTTGTACTGAATTAAATTATGTACGGTTAGTCAACTAATTGCATGCTAACTTCTCTACATTGATGGGCCAAAATTGATTCCTAAGCTTGGTTTCAAACTCCTCTTAATCACTAAATTTGCCTTAAGCTCCATAGCTTTGAGTTCAATGTTGCAACTAAATGGCTACTGCACCTTTCAAATAATTAGAGGCATATATATATAATACCTAAGATAATTGGAGGTACTATCACACGCTAAAGAGCCTTTGGCATACATCTTTTTGTCTTAAGATCTTTGAGTATATATCAAACTTGCTCAATTTTAGCCTAATAAATTTCAATTCTTTTATCTTAAAAGCTTTTATTTGCCCTTGTAGAGTAGCTATCTAGCCTAAGAGGTATTGGATCTAAGTTTCTATTTGGAATTGCTCTGCCACATCTCCCATGGTACAATTTCCTTGCTGAATTTTGCTATTGTAATGCCTTCTTTCCTTTTAGTTAACTTCTTAAAGAAGCTTGTCATAGCTCTAAAATACTATTCCATATAATTACATCAATTGACTTCCAACTAAATGATAGCTACTAATATACAATCAAAGAACAGACTAACACTTGCTCTGATACCAATGAAACAAGACTAGATACTCTAAGGTCTAAAACCTTACCAAATCAATAAGAATAAAATCTCAACACAATGTAAGACCAAACACACTAGAATAAAATTAAAAATAACTAAATAAAATGGAATATGATAGACAAGATTGAATAAGAAAAATTAAAACTAAAGAAAATAAAAAAAAATCAAATAGGATAAAACAAGAAAATCAAACTTTATTGAAAAAAAGAGTTTGAAGCCATACCTAATTGAATGCTCCAAATGACTGTCATGGACATATATATTTACCTTGATAATTTCCTAGATAATAAGAATAGATAAAAATAAGTCAAAGTAGATAAATATGATAATATCTTGTGGAAAACCTCCTAGAAACTTTATAGATGTTGTTTTGCCTTTATACATGTCTATAGGTGATTAATAGGTTGAAAACTTGGCCAACAAGGAGGCCACGTATTGACATGTTAACCACTTATAGTATAAGTTGGACATATGGTACATACATAGGAAACTTGCCTTGCAAATTAGACATGTGTCTTGTAAGTTGGACGCGTATTAGAGGTCCTATAGCATATCACTACATAGTTCTTAGTTAAGTAGTATATATAAAGATAAGAGTGAGGCCTTCTTCACTCTTGTCAATTTTTTTCTTGTTTCTAGTCTAGTTTCAAGAATCTCATGTTTTCTAATCTTTGGCGATAGCCATTCCAATTCTTCTTTGAATATACATACTTTCTTCTATTTTGTCACTTTTCTTTTGATACAAATTCTATCATTTTATGTATCTTCTTTCAATTTAAGTCCTTGACAAATTGACAAGAGTACATACATAATATCAGAGCTTTATCTCTTCTTGATTAAGAATAGATTACCTCTTTTTTTTAATAAGAACAAACCATATTAGAAGTTGCAGATTACCTACTTCTAAATTAATATTGTTTTTAGAATTTTTTTTCTTAATTCTTAAATATTATATTTTGTGAGAACAGACATCTTTCTTTTTATTATATTAGCATGGCAGAGCTTGCTGAAATGAAGAGTGCAATGGCTCAAATGTAAGAACAAATGAGAGAATTAATGCTTACAATATATCAACTCAGTCTACCACCACAAAAAGCAACAAGATTATCAAGCAATGAAGATATAGAGATGATTGGAGTTGCTTCAACATCTATACCAAGCCGTAGTATTATTCTTACAATGGAACATCGTTGAAATTTCAAAGAATCAAAAATTAGATTGCTTAAGAAGTTTGATGCCTAAGAAGTTTTGAGGATTCATCAATCAAGTATAATTAGTGATTGAACTACAACCTCAAAGTTATTCAACTCAAAGATTACAAGTCAAATTTATTAGAATACTACTTTTAGGTTGTACTTTATTATAATTTTCATCATTTCTTGAATGATGTGATTCAATATTAGATAATTTAGAAGTATTCTTAGTGGAGTTTTGATCTATATATGGAGAACATGATGCAATCCGTGTTGCAACTAAGAAGATTTGTATCTTACAATAAGGCAATCAATCAGTGACATTATACACTTCATAATTTTGATAATTATCGATAGATATCAAGTGAAATGATGCAGCACTCATCAGCCAACTTTTCTACAAATTACAATATAAAGTAAAGAAATTGATGTTTCATTTAATTGATCCTCAAACATTGAGTCAAGCAATTGACTTTGCTATGCAATATGATAATCAATTATTTGAATTTCGATCTAAGAATTGCACAAAGAAACTTCAATATTATTATAATTCAATGACAATACCAATGACTTTTCAATCTAAATATTTGAGAATAGAAGACATACAAATTGATGCAGTATATTTTAAACCTCTTACCGAACAAGAAAAGACTTGTCGTCATTGAAAAGGACTATATTTATATTGTAGAGAAGCTAAGCACATTGCTCAATATTATCCAAAGAAATGATGCAACTACAAAATAAAGAGTACTGCTGTCAAAGATAAAAACATATTGGAAAATAAATTTGTCTAGTTACATTAGCAACTGTGCAGCTAAAATCTTATGCAATTCTAATAAAGATTCTATTTTGTCCTCAAAACCCTCTCCTTATTTTATAATAGATGTGTATTTAGGATCGAATAATCATAAAGTCTCTATCTTAATAGATTCAAGAGACTCAAATTATTTTTTAGATGAAGAATTTCTTAAAAGTCATGGCTAGAAAAATATAATTAATACAAAAAACTAAATCCATACACGTAGAAGTCATAGATGGTCATCTCTTATCTTTTAGAGATGTTACCTATGAAATACTCCCTATAGATGTAGTAATAAATGGTCATAATAGTCACATAATTTTTAATATAATTAGATCTTCTTTTAATCCAATCATTTTAGGTTTATCATGGTTAGAAAAATATGATCCTATGATAGATTGGATTTCTTGTAAACTTGATTCTTTTTCAAACATCATTAAGAGTTTTTCTAATCCAATAGAAAGCCATGAGTCTAGTATTGCCAAATCTATATTTGTAGATATAAAAGCTTTTTTGTATGCTGCAAAAGAAGGATTATCTTTTGTTATTTATACCACACCTATTTTAAATAATAAAAATATTTTGAATAAAATTTTAAGTCAATATCAAGATTTTAAAGATATTTTTAAAAAAAAGAATAGAGATATTTTTCCAAAGCATTGTCCATATGACTGTTTAATCGATTTTAAAGATAGAACTCAGCTACCATTTGGTTCAATCTATAGTTCATCACAAAATGAGTTGGCTAAACTCAAGAAGTACATTGATGAAAATTTAGCCAAGAATTTCATACGCCATTAAAAATATCTTGCAAGAGCTCCTATCTTGTTTCTAAAGAAAAAAGATGGATCATTGTGAATGTGTGTGGATTATCAAAGACTCAATAAGATTACCATCAAGAATTCATATCCTCTATTTTTTATATTTGGAATTTTTGATCAATTAAATCAAGCTAAGATCTATACAAAAATAGATCTACAAGGGCCATACAATTTTATTTGCTTTAAAAAAAGAGATGAATGGAAGAGTGCATTTTGAACAAGGTATGGATACTTTGAATATAATATCATGATTTTTGGACTCACAAATATACCAGCTACTTTTCAACATCTTATGAATGATATTTTTTGTGAATTTTTAGATGATTTTGTTGTATGTTACTCAGATGATATTTTAATCTATTCTAAGAATACATAAAAATATGAAGTTCATGTTTGTCATGTATTACAAAAACTTAGAGATGTGAGATTGTATGCCAAGATGGAAAAGTGTGTATTCCATATTATTCAAATTGAATTCTTAAGATACATCATTTCAAATAATAGTCTAATGATGGATCTTAAAAAAATTCACACAATCATGAATTGAAAGATTCCAAAAACAATAAGACATGTACAATATTTATTGACATTTGTCAATTACTATCGGATCTTCATTAAGAACTTTTTTTTAATTGTAGTGCCATTTACACATGTAACTTGTAAAGACAAGCTTAAGTAGAATAAAGAAAAAAAAGCATCATTTGAAGCTTTGAAGAAAACTTTTATTTCTGTATCAATTCTATATTATGTTGAATTTTTAAAAGTATTTTTTATGGAAATAAATGCATTTGACTTTGTTTTGGATGTAGTCTTATCATAAATAGGAACAAATGACAAACTTCATTCAATAATTTTTCATTCAAATTTTTTTTCAACAGTCGAGATTAATTATAAAATCCACAACAAAGAATTTATTTTAATCAAGGATTCTTTTCAAAAATGGCATCATTATTTAGAAGGTGTTTCAAGTCTAGAAATCGTATATACAAAGCATAAGAACCTCAAGTATTTTATATTAGTATGTATTTTGAATCATCACTAGGCTTGTTGGAGCATGTCTTTGTCAAGATTCAAGTTTAATATTACTTATCAGCTAGGAAAACAATAAGATTTATTTGATGCCCTTTCTAGAAGTTCTTATCTTACATCAAAAGAAGGAGAAGCAAATTTTGACTAACAAAAGATAATTTTACTAAAGTAAGAATAATTTCATCTTTGAGCAACGAAATCAACATTGACTATTAATTTGACTTTTTTCAAGCAGATTCAAGCAAGTATGTTGACAGACCTTCTTGTTCATGATATTAAAAAAAATTCTTCTAAATCTTAAGATACTTCTAAGTTTCAGTTTAAGAAGAATCTACTCTATTTTGAAGGACACTTATATATTTGAGAAAGAGAAATATAATTATGTGCTCTTAAAGCTTGTCATAATTTCCTTACAACAGAATATTTTGGATATAATAAGATTTTGGAACTTATATCTAGAGATTTTTGGTGGCTTCAAATGTAGAAGACTATTAAAGAATTTTTATAGACATGTCATATTTGTTCAAGATCAAAAACTCCTCATCATCGACCTTATGAACTCTTCCAACTATTACCTATATCAGAACAATCATGGTCTATTGTCACTATGGATTTTATCACAAATCTTCTAGTTTCAAGTTCATATGATTCCATATTTATGATTGTGGATCATTTCATCCAAATGGTGTATTTTGTATTATGTAAAAAATCTATCACAGGAGAAGGAACAACTAAACTCTTCCTTGACAACATCTATTGCTATCATGGATTATCAAAGGATATTATATCACATAGAAGAACACACTTTTTATCAAAATTTTGGAGAATTCTTTTCAAGATATTCAAGGTTGATATAAAACTACCTTTGACTTTCTACCTTCAAATTAATAGACAAATAGAACGGATAAATTTAGTTTTAGAATATTATTTGAGGTATATCATTAACTATCAATAAGATAATTGAACAATTCTTTTGCCATTGGCAAAGTTTGCTTACAATAATTTGGTACATTTTTCTACTCCATAAATACTTTTTTTACCAATTATGGTTATTATCCATAATTTGAGACTTTGACTTTTCAAAAGTTGATAATCCTACAATGGAAGATGTAACAAATCAATTGTCAAAGCTACATATAATAATGAAGGTATAATTAAAAGAAGCTTAAGAATGAAAAAAAGCCAATAGAGATGTCTATCATAAAGAATAACTTCAATTCTATGTGAGAGATAAGGAATAGATACTTTGTCATAATATTAAAACTATTTGTTCTTATGATAAGCTGGATTATTGTAGGCTTGAATCATTTTCCATTTGTGAACAAATCAATCTAATTACTTATTGATTACACCTACTGGAGTCTATGAAAATCCATCATGTATTCCATGTGTTTTTACTTGAGCCGTACAAGACAATGGATATATAAGGAAGGAGACAAATGCCACTACTTCCTATAGAAGTAGAAAATAATGACGAATTTGAGGTTGAAGAAGTCTTAGATTCAAGAAAATATTGAAATAGATTAGAATATCTGATACATTGGCATGGATATGACATTAATAAATGTACAAAGGAGCCATCTAAGAATCTAACAAATGCATCAACCAAAGTTAAAGCTTTTCATCAATGACATCTATTAAAATCAAGATGAAGAGTCAAGAAATTCTTTACTATAAAGCAAAATAAGCCCAATGGAGATTTTATTTTATCTTGAATCATTGTTTCTTTGGATTTTTTAATACTTAGGAGATGGAGAATTAAAAATAAGTGGATTCAATTCAAGAGCTATCATTTGCTGAGATACTAGATAAGACATTGCAACTATCACAATCTTCAAGATGAAAAAATCAACATAAAGATCCTCAAAAATGATATATTCTTCCTTGAATAGATAGCAAGATACAATGCGTTTGATACCATGACCTTCGAAGGAACTCTTGGTGTTTAGGAATACTATTGGAAGTAGGAACCACTCTTCATGGTATTACTAATATTTTGTTTGAAGGAAGTTATGAAGGCCTCAATAATGATCAAATATGAGGGTGGACTTCTTGCCTTAATATGGAATATTATTGATGGTTGAAGGGACCTATCAACTATCTTTGAAAGAAACAAAGATTAGAGTACGAGGCAAATACAGTTCGACACATCTTAGACTTCATCAACATGTAATCATCGCTCCTCATGGAACTTGTTCCTAAAAAGTGGAATAATATCACGGACATATATATTTACCTTGATAATTATCTAAATAATAAGAATATGTAGAAATAAATCAAAGTAGATAAATATAATAATATCTTGTGGAAAGCTTCTTAGAAGCTTCATAGACATTACTTTGCCTTTATATATATATATATATATATATAAGTGATTGATAGGTTAAAAACTTAGCCAATAAGAAGGTCATGTGTTGACATGTTAACCACGTGTAGTATAAGTTGGACATATGGGGCACACATAAGAAACTTGCCTTACAAATTAGACATGTGTCTTACAAGTTGGATGAATATTAGAGGTCCTATAGCATGTCACCACATAGTTCTTAGTTAAGTAGTATATATAGAGGTAAGAATGAGGCCTTCCTCATTCTTGTCATTTCCTTTCTTGTTTTTAGTATAGTTTCAAGAATCTTATATTTTCTAATCTTTGGCAATAGCCATTCCAGTTCTTCTTTGAATATATATACTTTCTTCTATTTTGTCACTTTCCTTTTGATGCAAATTCCACAAATCCATGTATCTTCTTTCAGTTTATGTCCTTGACACTAGTCTCACTCAATCATATTTATACTTTGTTCAATTATCTTAAAACTTTCTAGAATGTTCCTAATAATAGATCCTATCAAGATAATCACTCTTCTAAAAGATTTTAGAAATAGGCTCCACCATGATAACTACCCTAAGCCTTTTTAGAAGGTTCTATGGCAGGTTCTACATGAACCACTATCCTAACCTCAATTCTAAAAGATTCTCAAAATTAATTCCAACTACATATCTTTATGTGCGAATAATACAACTATCTTATCCATGCTTTGTTACAAATATTCTTTAATCTAATTGTTTAGTTCATCTAAAATTTTCAAAATATAATAAAAACAAGCACATTTATAAAATCTCAAAAATTCACTTATACATCTACTACATATAAATTCTTCAAATATATAAGTCTTTATATTTTTTTAAATCTAAAATTATAAATAATATTGTTAATTTTGGAAGACTTTTAAAATTTTAATATTAATTAAAATTACTTAAAATCAATGCTAAAAAAATCTTTTTAATTTTTTTCTTTAACTTTTTTTTTAATCAATAAAATATCTTAAAATTAACATAGGTGTAAGGTTTTGTATCTTAAAGTTTGATTTTAACCTTGATTCATAATTAGCCCTCTTTGGATATTAATTCTTAGTTTCTTGAAGTAATTTTTGGCATAACTACTTTTAATTCTTTTTTAAAGATGCCTTTATCATTTACTATTTTAATCTACTTAATTTTTCCTTATTAATGGCTATACAAAAGTATGTAGAAGCTTTTTTTTATTAAATAATAGCATTAATACTAAAAGTTATTATTACCTTTCTATCTTATATCCACATTATATTATTATATTTTTTTAATTAAGCTCTTCTATAATATAACTCATTTTTGATCTTTCACCATACAATTGCATTACTATATAACATTGCAACTTGCGATTTTTGAGCTTGAAGCTCTTTTTTTTACTTCTATGTATTTCCATAGATTTTGTGTGCATTAAGATCATCTTAACTTTGTAACTCTATTTCATGTAGTTGGAGACTATGCCTTGTTAGTTGAAAACCATACCTACATGTAGTCCTCTGTAATGTAGACTATAATTTATATGTAGACTATACCTTGTTAGTTGGAAACTATGCCTTGGAAGTCACTCATTTTATCCAGCACTAAATGTGCTCTGACACCATGTTGCAATAAGTGAGATTTGATGTGCACATAAGCCTTGATATATAATGAGTGTAAATAAAAATTTGACTGACATCTACGGGCTCCAGAGCTATTTTGTTCATTCGAACGCTGAGGATGATAATCATTTGTTAACTTCAAAAGACCTCATTTTAACACCTACTAGTCATGCCTGCACGAGAATGTTCCATCTTTGATCCACAAGTAGATGACCAAGTCAATTATAATTGTCCCCCTAATTTACAAAAACACATTTCACCTAAACTGCAACTAGAGATCAGTGGGGATTGAGCAACTTGCAAGCTCACACCTGATCTTTTCCCACTCACGTTTCCCTTAAAAACCTGGTCCTCATCCGAACCCACCAGCCCTGCACTAAGTATCTTCAGATGAAAAAATTATCACCATGCCCACGTTTCTAACAGCAATCCGAAGATACAAGTACAAATTGTCGGAATAGTTCGTGTGTAAAACGAGGCAGATCACACACTTCAACTCATCGACCGCAACGAGACGGAGAAGTACCATGAAGAGGTGATGTAACGAAGCACCAATTCAGAGGAGCCTGCAGTCAATATTCCATTGATCACCATCGGTGCAGATAGTTGGATATTTTCCCTCTTGGTTTCCTCGTCCTTGCAGGGTTGCTCCTCGGATCTCGGATGCTCTACGCAACCTCCAGTTCGTAAATAGAAGCTAACCTTGTCGGTTTCTGCCACCTGATGAGCTATCATTGGAAAACCATATAATATGATATTTTCTCATGCCTACCAATTTCCACAAACTTTCTCATGGCAGCCCCAATTAGTGCCATGACACAACAATTGATCATTGGACTTTTGTGTCCACAAAGTGTGCACCCGGACGTCATGCCCTCTTGTTCAAAAATCATAAACAATCAGAATGGGTACCACAGTAGCAGCGGACCTCAAAGCATAATATTCAGCATAGAATTTTATATTTGTACCAGTTTCCTTGACCGACGGCAACATATTCTTCCTTCCAATCCCAAATAGACCCTCAAAACCGGTAATGATCAGGAAGGATCTAAGACCATGTGCCCCTTCCAAACATCACTAGGCCCCCAAGTTACCATTCCAATGCATTCATTTCGGCTCCACTCATCCCCTGATAACCACCACTAGAATATTTCTCAACTAGAGCCTGCAGAAGCTGACCTCGTACTCACCTCTCAATCACTATGGTGGTAGCCAAAGAGCGCTCACACGCTCTTTTCATATTGCTCCTCACGGTTCTCACGTCCTGGACATACTTTGCACAGGCAGCTTCTAGCTATCAACACACCACTACCTTCCCCAGTGAAAATGGTTCCCAGGTAACCATGAACTCAGAACACCACATTCATTCAATATTGACGGTTTTTTTCTTGTGAATTTCGCAAAACTATCAACATGATGCAAGTACCAAGTGCAGTTCAATTATTTAGAGTCTCTTTTTATGCCAATTATGTGTTGTGAGTTTGTGAGCTAGTATGTAATGACTTTGTAAAAGCTTTGCAAAGTCACAATTGTTGTGGGTGGCTCTCGAATTTGTGAAATAAAAAAGGTGTTACTTTTTGGAGAATTTTGTGAGTTTGGTAGTAGTTGTCGAGTTCAAATTTTGATGACTTCTGACAATAGTTTTTTGAAGTGTATGCTATAATTTTGAGCTTAATCAAATGGTTGAATTAAAGGCTATTGAATTTCAAGTAGGTTGAAGTCTTGGAAATTAGACTTTAAGAGGCTATTAGGATTTCTAAGATCTTCAGCAATCTATTAATTGAATTGGAATAAAATTTGTGTTTAATGGTAAAATATTTGATTTTCTACATATATGTGAAATTTGAGAATAATTAAACAATTTGATATGGAGATATTGGTATTGGAAGTTCAACATTTAGATTGGAATAAGAGGCCAGCCAACACCTGAGCAAAATTTAGGATTTTTCTTCCATTTGATATGTGTGATTATCTTCAAATTTTATATGCTTGTAGCCAACTTAATTTTTGAAAGGTAAGTAAATTTTTAAGCAAAATCAATAGTTTAATTGATAGTTATTCAGATTTTAAATTGCATTAGGATTTGATTTATGATTTGGTTTAGGATCTAGGGTTTGATCTAAGGTTTGGTTTAGGATTTAAGATTTGTCTAAGATTTGATTTAGGAATTAAGGTTTAGGATTTATCTAGGATTTGATTTAGGATTTGGTCTAGGATTTAGGATTTATTTAGGATTTGATTTAGGATTTGATTTAAGATTTATGATTTAAAGTTTTATTTAGGATGTAGGATTTATTCAAGGTTTGATTTAGGATTTGGTTTAGGATCTAGAATTTGATCTAAAGTTTGATTTAGGATTTGATTGAAATCTATTAAGATTTCAACTAGAATTAAATTAGAACTTGGTTGAGATTTATTTAAGATATATTTTTAATTATTCTAATATTTTTTAAGGCTTCTTAAGGATTCTTTTAAGATTTATTATGGATTTTTTTCAACTTCTTTAAGATTTCTTATTGTTTCTTTTGTAATTTTTTAAAGATTTATTTTAAATTTGATTAAAGTTTATTTAATATTATTAAATTTTAATAAGATTTTATTTACTATTCTATTAGAATTTTTAAAAAAAAATGGAATTTCTACTCTACCTTCCATAGCCAAGTGCATGGTGCACTCTTGAACAAGACTTCATGTAATACAATACTGTTGTCATGTAGTAATATAACTTTATGGTAAAAAATAAAAACATAGATGTTTTTATAAAAGAGCATAGTAGAAAGATATCATAGAAAAATAAAGATAAATGATAGGAAGATAATAAGAAGTTTAGTCTTAATATTGTCTTCTAAAGAAGGAACTTCTATTTGATTTATAGAGGCATAGATGCCTCAAATCTAAGTAAATGAGTTAAGTAATTAATATAGATATGTTTAGAAGAGAAGTATCAATAGGTTCAAGCAAAAATTACCTCAAATTATCAAATATTGATACCTAGAGGGGATCAATTGTCAACCTAGATTGAATTCAAATCCTAAGGCATAAAACTATGTGCCTATAGCAATTCCAAGATTCTTTGGTAGATTTGAGGGTGGGATTTGAGAGCATACTAGCAAAAAGATTTTTAAGCATTGATTTTATATCATTTAAGTTAATATTTAGTTTTTGGAAGTTTTTCAAAATTAGTGATGTTCTTCGTTGGATTAGATTTTAAAAAATAATATTATGTTTACAAAATTGAAGGTTTCTTAAGTTCGGTGGTGTGTGTACAAGTTAATTTTAGATAATATATTGATGTTCTAGTTATTAGTATATGTGAAGATTTTGAGATCAATCAAATGGTTAGATCAAAGTATGTAAAGATTTTTGTGGATTGAAGTCTCGAAAATTAGAATTGAAAAGTCAATGAATATTTTTAAGATCCTTAGCAATCTGTTAATTGGATTGAAGTGAATATTTTTTTATAGCATCTAGACTTAATTTCTTATAATTAAAGTGTATTTTAGAGGCAATTCAATAGTTGAAGAAGGAGATATTGGCACTAGAAGTTCAATATTCAGATTGGAGTAGGATGCTAATTAACACCAAAATAGAATTTAGAATTGATTTTTTATTTTGTAAGTTTGATCTTTTCAAAAAAATTTGTGCTTATTGCCAACTTAATTATTGAGAGGTGTGTAAAATCTTAAGTAAGATCAATGATAAAATTGATAGATATTAAGGCTCTAAATTATCCTAAAATTAAGTTAATTTGATTAGGATTTGATTGAGGATTTAGAAATTGGTTAGGATTTAGGATTTGTTTAGGATTTAGTTAGGATTTGACTTAGGATTTAAGTAAAGGCTATTAGGATTTCAACTAGGATTAAATTAATATTTGGTTGAAATTTATTTAAGATATATTTTAGATTTTATATTAATACTTCTTTTGAATTTTATTAATATTTCTTTATGCTTCTTTTTAAATTTTTTTGAGATTTTTTTGTATTTATTAAAGTTTAATTATTATTTTTAAGATTTAATTGGAATTATTTAAAATTTTATTAGAATTAAAATCTTGTTGTTACAATATTCCTTCTACCTTCCACAACTAAATGCTTAGTGCATTCTCAAGTAAGGCTTCACATAATACGTGTCATAGATATATATATATATATATATATATTCATTGTAATTATTACCTAGTGTCACGGACACAAAATACAGACTTGAAATCTAACAAGAAGTTCAAGAAGAAGTGGCAGAACTAGATTAAACAGATGAGTACAAGAACAACACCAGAAGGGTGAGCTAGAACTCCAAGAGATGTGTTGTCGAGACTGAAGAACCCTTCAGCCTCGACTCCTATATATACTACTGAATAGGAAGCTTCTCGAGTTACTTCCGCTAACTAGGACGCTTCTCCAACAACTTCTACTAATTAAGAAACTTCTCGAGCAACTTCCTAGAATCTATTAGAATATTCTAGAACCTTCTAAAGGAATCTTTAGAGAATATTCTAAAAGAATATTCGAAGAATCTTCCAATGTATGTCCATGACATCACCTCCTCTTCTAACTTCGAGGTCTCCGAGAAGCAATGTTGTTATCAGTCAATACCAACGCAAGAAAATGAAAATCTGTCGCATCACATCCGCTATGAATTCCAATTGTTGTTCGCGAGGTAAATGATTCATCGGCCCTTGGAGCCAACGGTAGTGACCAACACCTTCAACCTCTGACTAAGCGTGGACTTCTGTGTCTTCATTGTGAAACTGTTCTCCAAACACACCTTCTGGCTGACTGTCGTAGGCAGGCTCGACCTCAAATATAATTACTAGCGATCTGTTGCTCGGTATCCTTCGACGTCGTCGTGGTGCAGGCGGTTCTTCATCTCGCGGTCGTCTTCGTGAGCTAGTCGCTTGAGATGACATAACAAGTGTACTATCTTGACTATCCATGTCCAAAGGCTAAAATGATGAGAGCAAACTATAGTTGCTAACAAAGTTCTACACTATCGAACTATGGGTTTTGGAGGTGCCCTCCCTCCTTTTTATGCTACTTGATGAGCAAGCTTCAGCAAGAAGCTATCGTTGAATCGGCTTAGGTTTATGAGGATATCGTTGATGAAATTCTTGTACCTTTTTTGGTGCATTGGCAAGATTTTCGGCACGCTCCCACGTTCGTTCATTGATGTCGTATCCACTCCAATGCACTAAATACTCCAATTTTCTCCTATTACGCCGTGAATCTAGTACCTTTTCCACCTCGTATTCCTCATGGTTTTCAATTTCGATACTTGGTGGCGGACTTTGTACTCTTTGGAGAAAAGCTGACTCTCGATAAGGTTCCAACAAAGACACATGAAAGACTGGATGTACCTTCATAGTAGCTGGTAACTCCAGACGATATGCCACCGGATTGATCTGCTTCTCGATAACAAATGGCCCTAATCTCCGATAGTCCAATTTGTCACATGGCCGCTTGGTCTTGATATTCCGTCGAAGAAGCCATACTTTACTTCCAACTTTAAAAGTAGGCGCCTCATTTCGATATTTATCTACAGATGCCTTGTAACTCTCTTGGGCAGATTGCAATTGAAGCTTCAATGTCGCTTGAAGCTCCGATAGTTGCTTCACAAATCCTTCAGCTGCTGGGTTGTTATTTGCTGAAGAACTCAATAAATCGAGCTTGGGGTGGTATCCGTAGTTAGAGAAGAATGGTGTTTGTTGAGTTGATGCATGAAGAGTGTTGTTGTATGCGAACTCAGCAAGCGGTAGATATGCAGTCCAATCATCTTGTTGATAGTTGATGGTGCATCGTAAATATTGCTCCAAAACTTGATTCACCCGCTCCGTTTGACCGTCAGTTTGAGGATGAAAAGCCGAAGAGAGCTTAATATCCACCTTCAATATCTCAAAAAGGGACCTCCAAAACTTGGATATAAACTGAGTACCTCGATCCGACACGATATCATCTGGTAGGCCATGATAACGATATATGTTATCAAGAAAGAGTCTTGCGGTGTCTTCACTTGACGATGTTTTCTTGCAAGGCACGAAATGCGCCATCTTTGTAAATCGATCCACCACAACAAAGATGCTGTCAAATGAATTCGATGGCGGTAGGTCCGTAATGAAGTCCATAGAAACTGAAGACCATGGTCGGTGCGGAATAGGCAATGGCTGGAGAAGTCCATATGGACGATGTCGAGGGATCTTGGATCTTGAACAAACATCACAAGAAAGGACAAATTCCTTCACATCCTTCCACATTTGGGGCCACCAAAAATCTCGTGAAATGAGCTCCAAAGTCTTGTTGAATCCAAAATGTCCCGCAGCTGGAAAGTCGTGGCGAGATTGAAGTACTCGGAGTCGAGTTTGTCCTTTTGGGATATGCAACCGCTCCTCAAAATACAGAAGATCTCCCTCCACCTTAAACTTGTCATTATCGACACGTTGTTTGATGTCAAGAGCTATAGAATCCTCAATGGTCGCAGTACGTACCTCGCTGAGGAAGCCGTCATCGATAGTTGCAACAGTAGCAAAAATCTTGAATTTTTCTGGTTTCAACAATGTTGTACATTGTTGATCAAACGCTGCTTCTCCAGCCTTTGGCGCAAGATACGATCTCCTCGATAATGCGTCAGATAATCCTTGCTGTTTTCCAGGGCGGTAGGTGATAATAAAGTCAAATCGTGATAGAGACATATTCCATCGAGCTTGACGACGATTCAAAATTCGAGCTGTCATGAAGTACTCCAAATTCTTGTGGTCCGTATAAACAGTCACTGGATGTGCAGCTCCTTCGAGGAAGTGACGCCACTCTTGGAAGGCATCCACTATAGCAAGCAACTCTTTGTCGTGGATCTCGTAGTTGATCTCAGCAGCAGAGAACTTCCGTGAATAGAACGCAACTGGGTGAAGCTTCTTGTCTATGCCCATCTGTGAAAGCACAGCTCCCAAAGCAAAATCTGAAGCATCGGTCTCTAAATAGAAAGCCTTTGCAAAGTCAGGGTGTACCAAGATTGGAGCCGTAGTGAATGCCGTCTTGAGATCTTGAAATGCTTTTGCTGCTTGTGATCCCCATTCGAGCTTGTCTTTGCTTGTTAGACACGTGAGTGGTGCAGCAACTTGAGAATAATTCTTGATGAAGATCCGATAGAAGTTAGCAAATCCAAGAAAACACTGAACATCTCTAACCGTCTTCGGAACTTCCCAAGATATAATTGCTTCTACCTTTTTTGGATCCATCTTTAAGCCCTCTATAGTCGCAATGAAGCCCAAAAATTCCATCTCATTCTGGTGAAATTGACACTTCTCCAACTTGGCGTAGAGTCCTCGTTCGCGTAGTTTTTCAAGAACCAAACAAATGTGCTTCTCATGTTCTTCTTCATTCTTGGAAAATATCAAAATATCATCCAGATAGATGACAACAAAGTCATCGAGGTACTCCCGAAAGATGTCGTTCATCATATGCTGAAAGACCGCTGGAGCATTGGTAAGACCAAAAGGCATGACATTGTACTCAAAATGGCCATACCTTGTACGAAAGGCTGTCTTCCATTCATCTCCTTCTTTGATTCGCACAAGGTTGTAGGCTCCTCTTAAATCAATCTTTGTAAAAATCCTTGCACGTCCAAGTTGATCTAAGAGGCCGGAGATCAAAGGTAAGGGATAGCGATTTTTCTTGGTCACCTTGTTGAGTCCTCGGTAGTCCACGCACATCTGCAGTGAGCCATCTTTTTTCTTCACGAATAGGATTGGTGCTCCAGCTGGCGACTTTGAATGTCGAATAAAATTCTTGGCTAGATTCTCATCGATGTACTTCCACAATTCTGCCAACTCCGTCTGCGATAGGTTGTATATTGGACCAAAAGGTGGTTGCGCTCCTTCCTCTAAGTCTATGGCGCAATCATATGGTCGATGTTCTGGCAGTATATCGGCGTTCTTCTTCTGAAAGACGTCTTCAAAATCCCTATATTGCTCTGGTATATTCGATGTTGAGATATTCTCGCCGCTAGTTGAAGCTGCATAAATGACAAATGGTGTGCCTTCCTTGGACGATCTTAGGAACGCTCTCGCTCCAATAAACATGGATTTCTTCATGTAGGTTCTACCAACAGGTTTATTATTATTTTTTTCAGGAAATGTTATCCTTCGTAGCCTCCAATCAATGGACGGATTATGATCTTCTAACCAAGAAAGACCAAGGATAACAGGGCTTGATGGGGTTCTAATAATATTAAAAATAACGTGACTACTATGGTCCTTAAACACCACTTCTATAGGTTCTGATTCGTGGGTAACGTTGCTTGACAATAAGGGTCGTCCCTCTATCACCTCTACGTGAACAGGTTTGGACTTCTGTACTAAACGGATCTTGTGGCGTTTAGCAAACTCTTCATCTAAAAAACAAGTAGATGCCCCCGAATCCAATAAAGCTAAAGTTTTTTGTTTTTGAGGGCCTAGAAACAAAGGAATTGTAAAACAACGGGTAGGTTGGACAGAGGAGGAGGAACCTGATTGTTGTCGTGATATTAGATTGTCCAGCCGCATGGTTCCTACTGTGGCTGGGCGTCGTCGTTTTCTGGAATCATCGCACTTCTAGTCTTGATAGGGTGCCAATTTTGCTTCTTTGGGCAATTTCCAACCTTGTGACCTTCTTCTCTACAGTACAAACATAACCCTTCCTCCATACCCCGTTTCTTCTCTGTTGGAGTAAGAGATCGGACACGCGCCGTGTCGATTTGCATGTCTGTTGCCTCCGAATGTGAGTTTAAGCTATTTGCAGACATAGTCACGTCGTAACAAGTCATTTGGTGTCTTGGACATTGGTCTTGGCGACGCTGGAATAGGCGGTTGTCACACTTTACAGCTTGGCTAATAGCTTCGTTGAACGTTTGAGGATCAAGAAGAGATAACAGCAAGTCCTTCACATCATCCTTCAAGCCCCAATAAAACTGACTCACCAACGCCTCTTCACTCCAATTAATGTCACTTGCCAATTGTCTGAAATCCGAGGCATAGACTGATGTAGAGCGTGTTCCTTGTCGTAGCGATCGGATCTTTGTTGTAGCCCATCGAACTTTATCATGCTCGCCAAATGCTTCTGCAAACGCCTCCAAGAACGTTTCAAAGTTGCTCAGGATTGGCGATCGCTTCTCGAATAAGGAAGTAAACCAAGACAGAGCTTGTGCTGTAAGCAAGGTTCCAACAAGCCCAACACGCGCTTCCTCCGTCGGATAACGTTCAGGCTGTAAAATTGTTATCAACCTGATTTGGCTGACAAAACCTCAAAATTTGGAACGAGTTCCATCAAACTTATCCGGAAGACTAACTCGAGGCTCCTTTCGTTGTAGGACTACTCGATCTTGTTGAAATGGAGGTAGAACTGCTTCTTCTGGCGCAGAAGTTTGAGGCTGATATGCTTTAGATGGCGCTATCCCAGATGCTCCATTGTTATGGAGTCCTACCATGACTCCTTCGATCTCTGTTGTCCTATGTGACAACGAGACAAGAGCATTTATGATGGCATCTAGTTTGGATTCCAAATTTTCAGCCATTTTATCGTCTTAACCTTCGCCTAACCTTCAGAAAGAAGAAAAAAGAGTTTTGACAAGAGGACAATATTGGTTCAGAGGAGAGTACTCCGCAACCTCTAAAACGCCTTAAGACTCCAAGATGAGGGGTAATCCACTCTCTCCAAGAAGAATAAGGCTCCAATATTGAGAAAGAAGAGATATCAGTTTAGAGGAGGGTAATCCGCAACCTCTAAAACACTAGCACACCTTCAAGAAGAGGGGTAATCCACTCTCTAACAAGAAGGAACTAGCTCTGATACTAGTGAAAATGCAGTCTCGACAAACTGTCACGGACACAAAATACAGACTTGAAATCTAACAAGAAGTTCAAGAAGAAGTGGCAGAACTAGATTAAACAGATGAGTACAAGAACAACACCAGAAGGGTGAGCTAGAACTCCAAGAGATGTGTTGTCGAGACTGAAGAACCCTTCAGCCTCGACTCCTATATATACTACTGAATAGGAAGCTTCTTGAGCTACTTCCGCTAACTAGGACGCTTCTCCAACAACTTCTACTAATTAGGAAACTTCTCGAGCAATTTCCTAGAATCTATCAGAATATTCTAGAACCTTCTAAGAATATTCTAGAACCTTCTAAGAGAATCTTTAGGGAATATTCTAAGAATCTTCTAGAACCTTCTAAGAGAATCTTTAGAGAATCTTTAGAGAATATTCTAAAAGAATATTTGAAGAATCTTCCAATGTATGTCCATGACACCTAAGTAATATGAATAAGTAGAAGTGGATAAAAGAAGATTAATTTAATAAAATCTTTTAGAAAAACTTTTTAGAAGCTCCTTAGTCACTATTTTGACTTTACATATATTTGTATTTGATTGATAGGTTAGAAATTTGGTCAACAAGCTATCCATGTGCTACATGTATTGATAGCTTCCAAAACAAGCTAATTACATAGTATCTATATAAAAAACTTGCCTTATAAGTCAAGATATGTATCATACAAAGTCAATATATTTTTGGAAGTCATATAGAAAGTTGTCACATAAATTCTACATAGATAGTATATATAGAGATAAGAATGAAGCCTTCTTCACTCTTATCAATTTCTTTCTTGTTTCTAATCTAGATTCAAGAGTCTTTAATTTCCTTGTCTTTTGGCAATAGCCATTTTAGTTTCCTTTTAAAATATAAACTTTTCTATTTCTATTTTTTTGAGAGAATTTTACTTGTTTATTTGCTTTCATCTAATTCTTATCCTTGACAAATTAACAAGAGTGCACTTAAAATACTAGAGCTTTGTCTTCTCTTGATTAATAGTAAATTATTTATTTTTCTTTATAAGATATAAGAATATTAGAATTTATAAATTACTGTCTTCTAAACTAATATTGTTCTTAATACTGTTCTTTGTTTTTAAGTCCTCTCTTCTGCTTATCTTAAGTGATATAACAAAAAAAATTCTAAATGCTATCATGGCACAACTTCTTGAAATGAAGAGTGGATTGGTACAAATGCAAGAACAATTAAAGAAGTTGATGCTTATGATATATCAACTCAATTTATAATCACTTAGAGTAACAAAAATGGCAAGAAGTGAAGATACAAACATAATTGGAACCACTTCAACATCTACACTAAATCACATCCCTTCTTCTATAGTAGAACATCCTTCCAATATCAAAGAATCCAAAATAGCATTATCCAAGAAGTTTGATGACGTAAGATCCAAATTTGAAAGATTTATCAATCAAGTACAACTTATAATTAAACTTCAATCTTAAATCTATCTAGTGCCAAGATCACAAGATAAATTTATAAAAACACTTCTTTGAAGTTTGGCATTATCATGGTTTTATCTTTTTTTGAATGACAAGATCTAATATTGGATAATCTGGAAGCTTTTTTGATAAAATTTTTCTTTGTATATAAAAAACATGATGCAATTTGTGTTGCAATCAATAAGATTTGTATGCTGTGAGAAGACAATCAATCAATGACATCATACGCTTCACAATTTTGATAACTAGTAATCAATATCAAGAGAGATAATTTTGCCCTTATCAACTAATTTTTTTATAAATTACAATATGAAGTAAAGAAGTTGATGCTCAACTTACCTAATCCTCAAAAAATTAATTTTATTATAAAGTGTGATAATTGGCTATTTGAATTTCAATCTAAAAATTATGTAAGAAAATTGCCATATTATAATAATTTAATAACAACATACAATTTGATGTGATACATTTAAAATCTCTTAATAAATAAGAAAAGACTTATCATTGTCAAAAACAATTGTGTTTGTATTGTAGAGAAGTGTGACCTTAAATAAACCTCCACTAGTTGGAAGTTTGTTTTAGTTTATAAAAAGTGACTTGACTAGGTGCATTTAAAAGTAAGGCCATTATTCAAATTTTAATCCAATCATTAGTTTTTATTGTTAAAACACCAAGTTATTAATCAAGTCTTTCAATCATTATTCACAATGACAATGATAATTTACTCATTAAACTTCATGCAAAACAATTCTTTCTTTTAATTCTAATTATATAATTTATTTTTAAATAATTTTTTTTATTGGATTGTTTTTATTTTATTTTATTTTATTTATTGTATTTTATTTATTTTATTTTTATTTTATTTTTATTTTTTAAAATATATAAATTATTACTTCTTAAATAATTGGTCGTAAGAGTAACTAATTAAGTTATTATTATTAATCCATAGTAAAGGGAAAATCTTAAGTAAAAATTAAAAGTTTAAGTTTTAACAAATTGAAAATAAAAAATAAAGTTACCAATCAAGTTAAAAGTTAAAAGTTTTAAAATAAAAAATAAAAGTTAAAAGTAATAAGTAAAATCTAAAGTTCAAAGTTTACATGTGGAAGTTACGAGTTGCTATAAAAATAAAAGAGAAAATAAAAACTAAGAGGGATGAAGAGAAGGCACCTTGATAACGACCAAGAATTTAGGGCAGCAACTCCCTTCTACTCCAAAATTTGCCAACCATTCGTATCAGCTTCAATTCTGATGATTTTTACTTATTTGGAAACCTGACTTGAAGACGCTCTTGCTCCAGGAAATTGTGTGGCAATCCATTACCTAAAGCATGCCCAATGCTCCTTCAAAGTTGAATAACCGAGACCGCCACGGCAGCTTACCACCCTTCACTCCAAAATGAACCAAAACTTCGGATCTGCTTCAAACATAACCAAACTTTCGCCATTGGAAGCTAAACTTGTATTTTCCCTTCCATACTTAAAATTTTAGAATGTTTTAAGTAAACGGCACTGAGAAATGTCTTTTCAAAGACTGGTGACCCAAACTGCCAAGACAGCCGACCCCCTCAAACTCAAAAATTCACAAAACATTTGCTTTAGCTCCAAATTGGGCAAGCCTAAGCTCGTTGGAAAGCTGATAGTAAGAGATATGTGCTCAAAAAAATTCTCTACAAAAATTAAAAGGACCAAAGACTGATTGGAAAAAACCGAGGCCTTTCAAATCCACTTAACTATGGAAGTATTTGGAAACCATTAATTCGAAGGGAGTGCCTTCTAAACCACAACAAGCACCACGCACAATACAAAATCAATGATCACACATTCACAAGGTGCACAATGAGCATTAGGATCCAAAATGAAATTGGAATTAGGGTTTTAGGCCAAGATTTGGCATGGCTTTGCCCTTCATCAAAAGAAAGAGAGGACTTGGAAAACCAAGCCACTCTTATACTATTGAGTGGTGGCTTGTTGAAGGGCGGCCATATCTCCACCCTTGATTTTTAAGATCCCTAATATAGATCTATGGCCTTCATTCATCCAAGAGCTAATCCCGTCACTAAGACTGATGGCTCTTGTAAGTGGTCAAAAAAACATTTTTTTTATAAATCTAACTTCATCATTGTGTTTAAAACTCCTTTTTATGCTAATATAGACTATTCATCTGTCCCAATTCACATTCATATGCAAATTTTATGAACTTTTTACCTCCAAGAGTTTTGGCAATTATTGAAAATTCCTTCAAAAATGACATCTTCATGGCTTCACTTGTAATTTGGTGGAGACGTGCTGATCTTGTTTTCTTCATTCCATGAGGCAAATCCAATGTTGCCATTATATTTATAAGGCTTCTATTATTTAGAAAAGCCATCTTTTGTTATTTATGCCACACCTATTTCTAATAATAGAAAGACATCAAATGGTATTTTTAGTCAATATTAAGATTTTTAAAATATTTTTGAAAAAAAGAATGCTAATGTTCACTTGAAGCATTTTCTATATAATTATTCAATTGGCCTTACAGAGAGAAGTCAGCCACCATTTGGTCCAATCTAAAGTTTATCACAAAATGAATTGGGTGAATTCAAGAAGTGCATTGATGAGAACTTGGCCAAAATTTTCATATGCCATTTGAAATCTCCTATAAAAGCTCCTATCTTATTTTTCAAGAAAAAAGATTAATCATTGCAAATGTACATAGATTATTAAGGACTCAACAAGATTATCATTAAGAATAGATATCCTTTACTCTTGATATTTCAAATTTTTGATCAACTAAATCAAACTAAGATCTATACAAAAATAGATCTACAAGGAGCATATAACTTGGTCCACATTAATAAAGGAGATGAATGGAAGACTGCATTTCAAACAAAGTATGAACACTTTGAATATAATTTCATGCCTTTTAGACTAACAAATGTATCAACTATTTTTTAATATCTTATGAATAATATTTTTCATGCGTTTTTAGATGATTTTATTATTTTTTACTTAGACAATATTTTAATCTATTCTAAAAATACAAAAGAGCATGAAGTTCATATTTTTTATGTATTATAAAAACTTAGGGATACACTATTATATTCAAAAAAATTATAATATGTAAAAATTAATTAGAACATATAATATATTTATAAGTCTTGTTATGTCTTAGAATGGTTTATAGATTAATTTAAAGAGAGTTGGTATAGGAAACTTTTTATTTTTATTTTTATTTGTTTTGATTTTAGTATTAAAATATATATATATATATATATATATATATATATAGGACCTAAATATTTAGTATGAAGCCTTGGGAAAAGGTGGAAGCCTAAGGATGAAAATCTAAACTATTAGGTGGCTAATTGGGAGAGATGAAAGCAAGGCATGGTTGAATGAAGGCAAAGAATGGAGAACTTCATCCCTATTGGTCGAATATCATGCCCAATGGGCTTTGAGGAGGTTGCCCATGATCTTAATCAAGGTTTTGGTAACTTCAAAGAGAGCATTTGGGAGTTAAAAGCTAGGGTTGTAAAGTTTAGGATTTAGGCTACAATTTGTATACAAAAATTAGAAGATTTGAAGTTAGGATAAAAAATATGTAGCCACTTGAAGTTTAGATGTTAATTTAAGATATATTGATATTCTTTTGAGGATATGAGGAGTTATACAGCAGCTTTTGAAGATCGAAAGATACGATTGGAACAACAATTTTAAGACATAGATCTTTTATGAAAAAGTTGTTTTTAGAGTTCATATAAAGGAGTTATTGGGAGTTGAAGACTGTGCTTTCAAGTCAAAGATAGTAAGTAAATGGTTTCATTTATAGTAATAGTTGGAGTCATAACTTGAGTTTTTGGACGAATTTTTAATTCAAACTTTTTGGAGAATGTAATATGTTATATTAAAAATCTATACATATAAATTTCGTAGCATTTAAGCTTATATTTTGTGAGATATGAAGAAAATTACACACAGATGTATAAAGTCAAGGGTTTAAAGCGACTATAAGGATTTTGAAGATATCTTAAGATCTGCAATAAATTTGCAATTGAAATTTATTGTAGAAGTTAATAAGAATACATGAATACTTCATGTAAAATTTGAGTTTGTTTGAATAGTCAGATTAGGAGATATGAGATGTTGAAGTTTGGAAAATTTTCCACATAAAGATATACAAGGTTTAAGAAGATTTTATTATATTTTGAATGTTGTTGGTTACTTAAGGCTTATGTATTTGATATAATTGCTCAAAAAGAGAAATTTTATATGTAAACTTACTCTTTTTTATCTCAAGACTTGATTCAGTAATTAGTAACAGTCAAGAACCTAGTGCTTTCTTGAAGCAAATTCTCTCTACCCTGACAATGTGATTGTATACCAAGTTAAAAAAGTATGTATTCTATACTATTCAAGTTGACTTCCTTTGATATATTATTTTTTAACAAAGGACTTATGATGGATCCATAGAAGATTCAAACTATTATAAATTGGATGTTTCAAAAAATAGTCATAGATATGTAAGGCTTTTTAGGCTTTGCCAATTACTATTGGATCTTTATCAAGAATTTTTTTTCAAGTTTTGGCTCTTCTTACACATCTTATATCCAAAGGAAACTTGATTGGAGCAAAAAAGTTGAAGCATCTTTTGAAGCCTTGAAGTCGACATTTATTTCTATACCAATCTTGTATTGCATCAACTTTTCTAATACATTTTTTATAAAAATAAATACATCAGATTTTGCTATAGATGTTGTTTTGTCACAAATAAGAGAAGATAGCAAGCTCCACCTAGTAGCTTTTCATTCTAAGAAATTCTTAGCAGCCAAGATTAACTATGAAATCCATGACAAAGGACTTCTTACAATTATGGATTCTTTTTAAGAATGGCATCATTATCTAGAAGGTGCTTCTAGTCTAATCATTGTATATTTAAAATCAAGAATCTTAAATATTTCATATCAACACGTATTTTAAATTTTCACCAGACTTGTTGGAATATATCTTTGTCAAGATTCAAATTCAATATCATTTATTGGCCAAAAAAATAATGAAGTTTGTTCAATGTCCTTTCTAGACATTCTTATCTTATACCAAAAGAAGAAGATGTGAATTTTGATGAATTAAAGATAATTTTATTGAAGCCAGAACAATTTTATCTTTGAGTAGTGAAATCAATATTGACTATTGATTGAGCTTTTTTTACGCAAATTCAACAAATATGTCATCTGATCTCCTTATTCATCATATCAAAAATACTTCTTCTAAGTCTTGTGATACTTCCAAATTCGAATTCAAGAACAACCTAATTTATTTTAAAAGATGCCCATATATTTGAGAAAAAGAATTATATTTATGATTTCTTCAAGCACGTCACAACTTTTTAGTAGCAAGATATTTTGAATACAATAAGACTTTGGAGCTAATATCTAGAGATTTTTAGTGGCCGCAAATGTATAAGGTTGTAAAAGACTTTGTTCAATCATGTGACATTTTTTCAAGGTCAAAAATTCCTTGTTATCAATCTTATGGACTCTTCATCCATTACCTATTCCACAACAACCATTATCTTCTGTTTCTATGGATTTTATTATAAATCTTTCAATCTCAGATTTGTAAGATTTTATACTTGTGATAATAAATCGTTTTACTAAGATGGCATATTTTATACTATGCATAAAATCTATCACAAGTGAAGAAACTACCAAGTTTTTTTTTGATAATATCTATCAATATCATGGATTATCAAAAGATATTTTATTACATAGAAAGACTCAATTTGCATAAAGATTTTGAAGAATCTTTTTTAAGATTCTAAAGATAGATATAAAGCTTTTTTTGGCCTTTCATCTTCAAATTGATAAATAGACAAAGTAGATAAACCAAGTTTTCGAGTAATACTTAAGGTATATCATCAATTATCAACAAGACAATTAGACAACCTTCTTGCTATTGGCAGAGTCTACTTATAATAATACAATATATTTTTTAATGCAACAAATATCTTTCTTTACCAATTATGGTTATGATCCATGACTTGATATTTTTGACTTTTCAAAAGTTGATAATCTTATGACAAAAGATTTAATAAATTATTTGTCAGAACTACATGCAACAATAAAGAAGTAATTAAAGGAAGCTCAAAAATAACAAAAGATCAATGCAGATGCCTATTAAAAAGAATAGCCTTAATTCAATATAAGTGACAAGATATAGTTACTTTGTTGTAGTAGCAAGACTACTCATGCTTGTGATAAGTTAGACTATTACAGATTTAGATCTTTTCTATTTATAGATAAATTAATCTAGTTGCTTATTGATAACACCTACAAGAGTCAATAAAGATCCTATCTTTTATATGTCTCTTTTTGAACCAATAAGATTGTGAACATACCAAGAAAAAAACAAATTCTACCTCCTCCTATAGAAGTAGACAATAATGAAGAGTTTGAAGTGGAAGAAGCTCTAGATTCAAGGCGGCGCCAAAATAAGTTGGAATATCTTGTCCATTGGCATGGATATGATATTAGTGAATGCACAGGGGAACCAGTAAAAAAATCTTGCAAATGCAGTTGAGAAGGTCAAAGCTTTTTATCAACATACAATAAAACCAAGATAAAAAATAGCAAACCTTTGCTATAAAAGAAACACAATTTAGGAAAAGATTGCATTCTATTTTTTACCTTTTTTGTAGTTTTTATAGAATTATAGAGTTATAAAGATAGAGAATCAAAAAACAATGGATTCAACTTAAGAGCCATTATTTGCTGACTTACCAAATAAGACATTGCAATTATTATAGCCTTCAAAACAACGTAAAGAATTGAAGACTTTAATACCAACATGTTCTTTTTTGAATAGATGGTAAGATATAATGCATTTAGTATCATGACTTGAGGAAAGACTCTCAATGTTTGGTGATTTTATTGGAAATAGGTATGACTCTTGATGGTATTACAAATATTTTGTTTGAAAGAAGTTACAAAGGTTTCAACAATAATCAAATCATAGGGTGATCTTTCTACTATCATGTTGTAATTCGGCTACCATGTGAAAACATTGTATTTATATGTTTGATATATAATTTATTAAATAACATCATAAGATCCATATAAGTGCATTTTAATTGATTGTAGAATGTGGCTAAATTACTACTTTAAAAAGAGGTTGTTTAAAAAAACCACTATTAGACTTTATATAACTTTATTTTCTTTTGATAGTGGCTTTTAAAATTAATTTTGGTTGATAGTAACTTTTAAATATTTAAAGTTACCTTTATTAGACATTGATGAATCTTAAAGTTTTATTTTGTTTCTTTTATTTGGTGTTTAGGACATATATTATATAAATCTTATAAAGAAAAGAATAAGAAAGAGGTCTTGATAGCAAAAATAAAAGTTATGATATCCATGTGAATGAATGGAGATGGATGATGAATATTTCCATTCCTATAGGCCAAAAATCATGCCCAATGGGCTTCAAGGAGGTTGCTTGAGGCTTTATTCGAAATTAAAATTACTCCTTTGAAGCCATTCAAACTTTGAAGGCTAAGATCGGGAAGTTTAGGTTTTTGACTATGGTTTTAGTACAAATTTTGGATGATTCGGAATTTATGCAAAAATGATAAGGATGCTCAAAGTTAAGGTGATGATTTTGTATCTACTATCACTTATTTGAACATAACGCATGCATACAAAAAGCAATAAAGTATTGGTGACTAGAATTGAAGAGAGCACTTTCTTGGCTACACTTTTTATTTATTACTTAATGAATTTGAAGTTTGAATGAAGGAGATATTGGAAGTTGAAGCGAGTTCTTCAAATCTAAGTATAGTAAGTAATTCAATTCACTAGTGATTGTATTTTGAGCTATTTTTTGAGCAATTTGATAAGATTTTGACTCAAAATTTCCAAAAATATGTATAATTATGTTGTTAAATTTTATATACAAATTTTGTAGTATTTTTATTTAGGATTTTCAAGATATAAAAAAAATAGTACTTAGGTGCTTCAAGATTAGGGATTTAGAACATGTGCTAGGATTTTTAAGATGCCAGAAGATTGGTAGTGAATTCATGGTTTTTTTTTTTTTTTTTTTTTTTTTTTTTAGTAAACCCAAAGAGTATGTCCTAGACTATCTAAAAATTTGAGAGAAATTAAATAGTTGGATCAAGAGATATGAATTTCTAAATTTTGGAAAGAAAAAATATTTTGCAAGAAAAATATGTTTTGAAGAATTTTGCTATAATTTGGACATTTTATAAAACTAAAGAGATTTTGGAAGCCAAGTATGAATCATCAAATTAATTTATTAATTATTTTAAGACAAAAGAATGCATGTAGAGTGCCAAAATTACAATTATTAGATAAAGATATACTTAGAGGATGTTAAATGAAGGAGAATAGTATTAGTGGAGAAGAAATGGAGTCTTAGTAATCTTAGAGGTAATTATTTTAGTTAGTTTAGGATTTTTACTTATTTTTAAGTAATAAAAAATAGTTACTTAGGTCAATATTTATATTGGCCTTCTATCTATACATATTACTTATAAAAAAAATTATAAATATTAGTTAGTAGTTATAAGAAGCATAAGAAAGAACCTCATGTCTTTTTAATTCATTCAATAAAAAGTAAGATTTATAATAGATTTAAATTTATTTTATTAATATAAAATATATAAAGATAAGAAATTATAGCCTTCAATTGATATTAATATTATAGAATCACTATAAGAAATTTTAAATTTTATATAGAATTTATTTAGAATATTTTAAGAATTTTTAGACTTTGATAAAAATGAGTTTTACTACTTTGGGAGCCATTATGAAGAAATGGAGCAAGGTTTGAAGGCCATTCAAGGATCTTAGGTAAAGTCAAAAATGAAAAAAAATGAGTTTTACTAATAGAAAATAGAAGGATAAGCAGTTAGTCTAATTCTTATAGGAAGGGAGGTGTACAAATTGTGTATGGATTGTAGCACCTTGGGTATAGATAAGAAGATAAGACTAAGGCCTCAAGGCCTCTTTAGACAACCAATATATACTACTTGTGTGCCTTGGATAGGCTCAAACTCCTTATCTCTTAAGCAAATTATCCTTGAAATAAAAAAATATATATTTAATTTTTTATTTATTTATTTGTTATTTTTCAAACCTTCATAATTTATTTATAATAACTTGGATTTCCATTTTTCTTATACTATTAGAAAGATTAAAAAATTAAATTTCTATAAATATATTTTTTACTTTTATTTTTTATTTTTTATTGGATAAAAACTCAAAGAACAGACTGTAACTAGTTTTGTAGTGAACAATTGTTTGATTGCACTTGTTCCACTTGTTTTGTGTTTTTCTTCTTTTTTTCTTGTTCTTGCTAATTTCACTTTATACCACCTAATATAAGTAAATCGTAATTAAGGCCATCTTGTAATTGGATAAAAGAGTGAATTTTATACTTATACAAAGACTTTATATATATGTTAAAGGTAGAATAAATCATTTATTTGAGCTTAGCTAATAAGTTAAAACTAAATTCTCTATAGCTAGATATCCCATGTATTCTCAAATTATAAATTATACCCTATAACACTGCTTTAGAATGGAACATTATCAATGGCTGAGAGAACCTATCAATTACCTTCAAAGAAAATAAAGATTGAAGTACATGGCAAATATAATTTGTTGCATCTTAGACTTCTTCAATATATGCTTACTGCTCCTTGTCAAACTCGTCTCTAGAAAGGGAAATAATATCATGGATATATATTTATTGTAATTATTATTTAGATTATATAAATAAATAGAAGTAGATAAAAATAGAATAATTTTATAATATCTTTTAAAAAAACCTTCTTAGAAGCTTTTTAGACATATTTTGACTTTATATATATTTGTAGTTGATTTTTAGGTTAGAAACTTAGTCAACAAGCTACTCATGAGCCACATGTGTTGGTAACTTACAGAACAAGTTAATTATGTGGTTTTTGTATAGAAAAATTGTCTTCTAAATCAAGATATGTATCATAAAAATTCAACACATTTTTAGAAGGCCTATAGAACGTCACCACATAGATCTTAAGTAGATAGTATATATAGAGGCAAGAATAAAGTCTTCTTTAGTCTTTTCAATTTCTTTCTTGTTTCTACTCTAGATTCAAGAGTTTCTAGTTTCCTTGTCTTTTAGCAATAGTCATTCCAATTTTTTTTTCATATACAAACTCTTCTATTTCTATTTTTTTGAGAGATTCTCACTTGCTTATTTACTTTTATCAAATTCTTATCATTGAAAATATAATATTACTACCTTTATTATGCTAATTGATATTTGTAACTTTAATATAAAGTTTTCTAGAAAGGTTATTCAATCCATGATGCAACATGAAAATCTATACAAAATCTCATCCATTATTAAGAAATAATGTAGAAATACCACCAATAGCAAAACAACGATCTTTTACATTAATATGAGTGGATTAATTGTAATGAAGCATGAATAAGATATTTGTATTATTGACGCATAGAGATAGGTAGTTGGAGCCATTTTTGGAAAGTTTTTAGAAGTTCTAAAATTGAAGCTAGGTTGATGGCTCATATAAGATCTACCACAGAACATTCTAGAAAGACTTAAGGTGGTTATTTAAGTAGAGTCCATTTCTAATACCTTCTAGAAGGACAATTATCTGAGTAGAGCTTATTAATAGGAACATTCTAAAAAGTCCTAAGATGATTTGATAAAGTATAAATAAAGCTAACTCAGGCCATTTGGATATTCAATCAAATATGGCTTTGGTTCCTTTCTCTTAGTAAAGTTTGATTTGTGTTTTTTTTTTTCTACTTAATTTTGTAATAGTCTCCTCTATCTTACATTGTAATAGAATTTATGTTATTGTAGATTGGAAGGATTTTAGATCTTAGAAAGAATTCACTCTCATTTCACTACTTATTATTCATTCAAATTAATAAACTTATCATTTAGAGTTAATTAAATATAAAATTAATTAGGAAAATAAACCAAAGTGTGCCATATAAAATATTTTTAGTATGATACATTTTTTATAAAAAGAATACTTTGTATTACATTATTATTTAATATATGTGATATAATATATTTTTGTTAAATCTAATATAATATCAAAATAAAAGATCAACTTTTTTACTTTGGCATATTTAGAATAATTTCTTTTATTATTATTTTATATTTTTTTTTATAGAATTATTATAATTGTAGCTCAACATAGACTATATTTTTTCATAATCCATAGCTTTCATTTATTTAGCATAGCTAAATTCTTTACTTACCAGCATAGATATTATAAAAGAATTTATAGATAATATAAAGCTAAATGATATCAACAATTACATAACATGGAATTTTTGGATAGGAAAAATATTAATAAGCAAGAAAATATAGAAGTTTGTGCATAGCCATTTCCAACAACAGATAAATCCAATGATTAAAAAATAATTTTCATCATCTCATAGCCAAGAAAAAGAAGACATTGAAGAATCAACAAGTAACATTTATATATTAGCCATTTCAATCAACTCCACATTCTTACAAAAAGACAAAGAAATAAGGTTAGACATCTTATTCATATTCAAACTCTTAAAGAAAGATCACCTTATTTCTATTATTTGATCCTTTCAAAGATCTACATTTACTTTGGTCTGAATAAAAATTCTTATTTGAATCACAAAGTCCAACAAAAAGTCTAATATTAAAAAAAAAAAAACTACACTCCTTAAAGTTCAATGAAGTACAAAGCATAGAAAAGAACCTACAATAAGTTTATGATATTGTAGGCCTACTCACAAGTTGTAGCAAACTTTTTTTTATGAAGAGCTTTTTAAAATTATACTTTATATTCTCCCTTCTAAATTCTTGAACTTTTGATAGAATGTAATCAACAACATTGGCAGTATATTATCAAAAATGGTGGATTTAGAAGCAAGACTTATACAAGAAGATGCATGAAAATCCTTTTCTTAAAAATAATATGATAAAGTTTTCATGGCTCAATTCTAGCAATATAAATTCAAATCTTAGCATGACAAAAATAAGTACTATCAACAATGTCCAACATATCAAAATTCATTTCAAACATACTATCTATGACAATTCAAGCAAAACAACATACAAAATTAATAATTTAGAAGAAGATATAAATAAAATTCAAGTACTATTCAAAATTTGATAGAAGAATGTTTCAAATACGGATCATCTAAATACCTTATATAATATTAATCAATAATATTATTTGAACAAAAGCTAAAGAATATGGAGATTCATATGTTCCAAATTAAAAAAATATTAATGATTATATATGCATCTAATAAGGCAAATAATGATAAAGAAATTGTCACGGACATACTCATGTAAACTAATAATTACATATACAAATACGTGGAAGTAAGTAAAAGTATGTAAAAGTAAGTTAATTCTATAGTATTTAATATGGAAGCTTCCTAGAAGCTTTATAGATGCTGCTTTGACTTCTTAGGTGTCTTTAATTGACTTTTTGGATTAGAAACATGGTCAACAAGTTGGCCATGTGCCACACATATTGTTAGCTTGAAAATCAAGCTAACTATGTGGCCCACATGTAGAAAAACTTGCCTTGTAAGTCAAGGCATGTGTCCTACAAAGTCAACACATATTGGAGATCCTATAGAACGTTACCAAGTAGCCTCTAGTTAGATAGTATATATAGAGACAAGAGTGAAGCCTTCTTCACTCTTATCAATTCCTTTCTTGCTTCCAGTCTAGTTTCAAGGGTCTCTAGTTTTCTTGTCTTTTGGTAATAGCCATTCCAGTTTCTCTTTCAATATACATACTTATTTATTTATATTTTGTTACTTTTCTTTGAGTGAAAGCTTACTTGTCTAAATTACTTTTTCATTGAGTTCTTGTCCTTGACAGAAACATCTATTAAAAAAGCTCTAAAGGTTGGCATTGCAAAAATTATGAATGTATGCATGGCAAAGTTTAATTCCACACAATTCAATAACATTAGTTGTTACATTAATTCAAGGAAAAGTCAACATATAATTAGCAATTTTAAGTTATTATACCATATTAATTAATAAAAATAATCTAGCATCAAAATAATAGGATAAGACTTATTTCTTATAATTGAAAAAAGATATGTTTATCTCAATTTGGAAGGAGAAAACAAGTTCCTGAAGTTCTTTATATCCTTTATATCAAAAATAATCTTTTCTTAGTTGGAATTTTTACAAAAATGGGATATTACGTTATATTCAATTCAAAATAATGTATCATCTTTGATAAAAATAAACCTTATAATATATATTTATAGAAAATTAGAAATTTTAGAAATAAATTATATAAAGTAGTTATGAATAAATCACAACTAATTGGATATTCAAACAAAAAATGCATGCTTACCATATAATGTGCTATTTACACACCACTGCATCTCTATGTCAACACATCCACTACTTAGCTAATATCTTTCTATAAAATTCAATTATGTCAATTGACATATTTTTATACCAAAATATATGAAAATCACATGTCTAAATCTATCAACCTTTCTACATCAAATATCACGTGATTAGTTGATATAGTAAAAAATTAGGTTGATTTTATAATTCAATATATAAATATATATATATATATATATATATATATATACATTATAATATATTATTAATATTTCAATATATATAGACATAAAGTAACAACATTTTAAATAATTTTTTATATTGTTAACAATGATGTATCTTCATGCATAGAGCTAATAAAAGATCTAAAAAAAAAAAAAAAAAAAAAAAAAAATGATTTTTTTTTAAGTTTTATATTAAAAAATTATTTATTTAAGTTACTAAAAAATAAATTTTAAATTTTAAATCAAGCAAACATATCAATAATAAAAACTTATTATAATTTATATATAGATTATAAATAATTGAGTGTTAAATTATTTTATAAAAATTAGTAATAAGTTATTAATTGAATTATGAAGATTTTAATAATAAAAAAATAATTATTATTTAAAAAATAGAAATATAATAAAAATATGCTAATGAAAATAAGTTTTGATTAAGTATTTCAATAATATATTTAAGACATTGGATTTATTTATTTTTATTAATAAAATTATCTTAATATTATCTTACTATCTTAATAGTATTCATATTTTTAATAATTTTTTATTATATAAAAAAATAAAAATAGAAATCAAGATAGATAGATATTTATTAGCTTTTATAATTAATTAAAGATAAGAGTCTTAAATATTATTATTCAATAGATTTGTTCCTAAGATTTTGTAATCATATCTTAATAATTTTTTAAAATATATTTATTAATATTTTATTAATAATTATTTATTTATTTAAATTATTTTAAAATAATTACATTTTGAGTATATTTAAATATATATACATAATATTTTATACTTTCAATAATAATTAATCATTATATATTGATATAATCTGAAATATTTTTACTAATTATTTAATCTTTATTAAACAAACTTTTAAAAAAATATTATAGAATTAATTTTTTTATAAGATTTAAGATTAGAAATTTAATATTTAAGATTTTAAAATTAAAATAGATAATTTATTTTTTTTTAAATCAATAAAACATTTATTTATTTTTTCAAATTTTGATTTTTTTTTAAGAGCCTCTATTCAATTTCTTCTACCAATCTTTTATATTTTACTACATCAAGATTATATTCCTTAATATTTTTCTTCTAAAATCATTACTTTCAAATTGATTTGTAATAGGTAACAAAGTTCTATAACAATATTTCTTTTTAAAAGTGGTGCAAGCAAAAATGTTTAAGACTTGTGTGATGACGTCCAAATATTTTGTAAATCAATAGATGTGTGTTGCTACCATCACTCCAAATTTTTCCTGCTTATATATTCTTTGAGCACACAATCAACTCAGATCAACCAACTCTTGTAACATTTGCAATGAAATTGATCACTTTTTGCAAACTAAATTTTTATCTTCAATTTGCTTCACAATCTCTTCCTAACACCTCCCTACAAGAGACAATTGTGAATATGCAAAAATACAAATGGGTGATTGTTAAGAACAACACAAGATGTTCTAGCAAGCCTTGATCACATACAACTTGTTGGATGCAAAAGAGAATGGGCAATAGTCATAACACTGGTGATGTTACATGCATATGCATCAAAGCCAATATCAAAGGTGCATCAAAACCAAATCAAGGGTGCATCATAATCAAAGGTGCATCAATGCCTTGGCTAGATTGTGCCGAGGACTATGACTGCAATGGAGACTCATGATAAGGGGGTTGTAGAGAAGAGAGCTACAATTGCCGAAGAAAGTAGAACAAGCAATCTAATCACAAATTAACAATTTGGCAAAGTAAACTTTAAAGGCACATTATAAAAGCACATGGTTTGAGTTCCATATAGAAAAAAAACAAAAGTTATAGATTCCATGAACATGATTTCGCCTTTGTCAAATTGGTAATATCTTATCATATTTAAAAATACATTTGCTATTATCAAAAATTCCAAGGGTATATTTTCTATTATGAAGAATGCAAGGATATTCTTAATATAGTAGCATATAGGGTATATATGATATTTTCTCATGCCTACCAATTTCCACAAACTTTCTCATGGCAGCCCCAATTAGTGCCATGACACAACAATTGATCATTGGACTTTTGTGTCCACAAAGTGTGCACCCGGACGTCATGCCCTCTTGTTCAAAAATCATAAACAATCAGAATGGGTACCACAGTAGCAGCGGACCTCAAAGCATAATATTCAGCATAGAATTTTATATTTGTACCAGTTTCCTTGACCGACGGCAACATATTCTTCCTTCCAATCCCAAATAGACCCTCAAAACCGGTAATGATCAGGAAGGATCTAAGACCATGTGCCCCTTCCAAACATCACTAGGCCCCCAAGTTACCATTCCAATGCATTCATTTCGGCTCCACTCATCCCCTGATAACCACCACTAGAATATTTCTCAACTAGAGCCTGCAGAAGCTGACCTCGTACTCACCTCTCAATCACTATGGTGGTAGCCAAAGAGCGCTCACACGCTCTTTTCATATTGCTCCTCACGGTTCTCACGTCCTGGACATACTTTGCACAGGCAGCTTCTAGCTATCAACACACCACTACCTTCCCCAGTGAAAATGGTTCCCAGGTAACCATGAACTCAGAACACCACATTCATTCAATATTGGCGGTTTTTTTCTTGTGAATTTCGCAAAACTATCAACATGATGCAAGTACCAAGTGCAGTTCAATTATTTAGAGTCTCTTTTTATGCCAATTATGTGTTGTGAGTTTGTGAGCTAGTTCGGTTGCCAAGATGTACTATGATATGATAACTGTAATCTTTAGTGTGGATAGAGAAATTACAATTTGGCAGTGAAATTGGCAATGTGAAAACAGCCGATATTGAACGAACATGGCCTTTTTCAAGCTTCACTGATCAACGATGTTTACTTATATGACTCGCTTGTGGGTTCCGTGATTGATCACTAAGCTCCATGTCTCACCATGAGTCGAGTGCTCTGAATGTATGTAAACTTCCATCACATTTTGAGCTTGAATTGAGCTAACGTTCTGTGCATTTGAAATGTTGACGCGGTTCCAGAGCATACGAGTGGATCTCATCCACAGAGATCACCCGTTGTCGCCCATCGCCCCTGCCGAGGGCACCACGCTCAGCGAGCGGTTACAGGCGGCTGCCAAGCGCTACCAGAAACGAAGAACGCTCCTTACGTCCCGAGGTCGCCGACTGGGAGCTTTCACGACGCCGATAACAGCAGAGAGCTTCGAGTATGTCATCCCGCTCTTCTTCGGCACACCACTGCAGCCTTTCACCGGCATGGTGGACACCGGCAGCGACTTGGTGTGGATCCAGTGCTTGCCTTGCATCAATTGCTACACCACCCACCCTCACCCCGAGTTCGACCCTACGACCTCCAGCTCCGAGGCTTATGTGCCCTGCACCGATCCCGCTCTCTGCACAGCAAGCAATGTAAGACCAATTGTAGCACAACACGAATTCATGTTATAATAATTGCGGGGCAATATCCTAGTAGAGGTGGAGCGCCCTGGAGCACATGGGGCATCCTCACCGACCTAATGCAGGCCCTACCTAAGCCACGACCACTTGGCCTCCCTACTGAATTGGTCCTCCACGCCACTCCCTACATTGAAGTTCCAATGCTCGACAAGCTGCATGCACACTAGCTTGTTGACATCAACGATAGTAGAGTCAAAGGCTGTGGTGGGGCTGGCATCAGGTCGCTGCTTGTCGGGTGGACGTGGGATGCTTAATGTTTTTCAGGGCATTCCCTCCAGTTCTAGGATTTTGCCTAATTGTGAATGCAGCGACCAATTTGTGGACTGATCCTGGTTGGTTGCAGATCGGTGTGAACCCAACGTGCGAGGCGAACTCGAACCACTGCCGCACCACGTACCTTTACCTGGGGGGGGGGGGGGGGGGGGAGCCAGGTTGAAGGGGTGCTGACGACCGAGACCATGTCCGTGACGAACACGGCGGCCGCTGCGCCGGTAGTAGACAGCTTCGTCATAGGGTGCATGAACAACAACACGGGGTCTTTCCCGTCCGTCGACGGCATCGTGGGGTTCGCTTCCATCGCAGTTCAGTGCACGGGGCGATCTCGACGTGTTCGCCTTCTGCCTGGTGCCCTATACAGCCGCCACCACGCTCACGTCGGCCCTCGTGTTCGGCTCCCGCGACGCGACCAACGCGCTAGGCCTAGTGTACACGCCTCTCCTCCAGGGCACTAGCCCGAGCTTCTACTGGGTGGGCATGGTGGGCGTGAGCGTGGCCGGTGTGGACGCCGGCATTCCCACTGCCTTGTTCGCCAGCACGGACGGTGTGCTCTTCGACTCGGGCACACCGTTGACTTACTTTGCACCAGAGATCTACGACCCACTGCACCAGAGCATCGCGGGCGCCATTCCATATCCTGTCGCGCCTGACCCCGTCGATGCTGTGGTGGCCAAACCTCTCAACAGGCTGTGTTTTGACCTGGCTGGCGTTCAGAGCCCCGTGTTGCCCACCATGGCGTACCACTTCACTGACGCCGATGCGGCGGGAGCCACCGTGGACTTTGATCTGGGATTAGAGAATATTTACATGAACGACATGAACACTGTGTGGTGCTTGGCGATCGTCCGGGGTGAGAGTGGAAATCCTAGTATCGTCGGCAACATCCAACAAGCCAACCATTACATTGAGCATGACGTCGCACTTAATCGCATCGGGTGGACCTCCAAAGATTGTACCGTGTAAGCCGATAAAAAGGCATGTTGGCGATTGTCATTAATATGCCAATTGCACAATCTGTTTTGATCACCAAATTCTGCCACTCAAAATTAAACCTATCATATCAAAATTGATAACTTATGCTGGCATGTTGATGAGAAAAATCAGAAGTGAATTTAATGTTATCCACCATCGCGAAGGTGCTCAATGTGCAACCTTTCCTGAGATTCACCAGAAACCTGTTCTGAGTTTCGGGACAAGTTTTACGAATAGGCCATCAGGCATATATGGGGTTCAAACACTACTTATATCTTGCAAAGAAACAAACTCGATCAGATGACCAATGAAGTTGAAAATTTGAACTTCCCTCTGGATTGATTTGCTAGCTTGGCTCTTTGCAAAGATGTGAAGTTTAGGTTTAAAATAAAGAATAAAATCTGTATTTGAAGTTAGATGACACCATCGAAAAGGTTTCACAGACCAGTTACCATTCAAACCTGGAGAAGTCCTTCAAGTGGCATGATTGTTGATCGTGCTTTTGAGTTGTGATCTTCGCTTATTTAGTAATTTCAGAAAAGATCCATGCGCAAGAGTTTCAAAGACGATCCTAGTTAAGAACATATTTCTGATGAAACCCCAATGCACATGTAGACATTAGGTGCTTGCTTAGTTCAATGTTCGTTTAGAGAGACAACTTCATGCGTGAGAATCTTGGAATTCAACCATCCATTCCACCGGGTTTATCTTCGTAAAGGCCATTCTCGATTTTAAGTGCAGGAAAAGAGTTTGAGAACAGTACCAGTGAACTGAAACATGAAGAGAGGGAATCCATCAAAACTTAAAGATCCAACACTGCAGACTACACTCACACTCGGTCATCTACACAGGCTCAAATCTTTCAAAAAGCTAAGGGAGTATTACAAATTTGCGACTTGTATAACGGAGAATTAGAGGGACTACGATTTTTGTGATAAGCTTTTGCAAGTACAAACGACATTTAGGTAATCGGGTCTCTATTTGTCACATCCAAAAGCAAGAGTATGTGTTGTGACAACACACAATTTATTGGACAGACTGGCTAGAAGACGCCTTCTAAGCGACAACTTAGATGCATATCTGGATGGCTTTATAGATTCTAGCTACACTTCAGATTGTTGATCTTCATATCATCAGTGTACACAAATGTCAATTTGAAGTGTACATACATTGCTGATCATTTTCAATTTTGCCAATTGTAATGCAAAATGTGCCTTGTAGATTTATAAGCAATTGTTGATGTCGAATTGTGATATTGTGAAATTTCAGTCCATCGTCTGATTGTGACAAAGCGATGACTACTACTTCTAAAGTCAGGGTTTAAGGTTGGATGACTTCAATTCTAGGCAGGTATCAAAGTCGAGAGATGTCGTAGTTTATGACATCCCAATTCGGACATTTGTGGATGACTCTCCCACAGATTCCACTAATGCCAGAATGTGTTGATCATTTATCAAAAATGACTACCGAGAGTACATCATCAAATCATATTATAATTCAAGCAATCAACGCTACTCAACAACTTCGCCATCAAGGGAACAACATCTGAGAGAATTAGAATTCAGGATGTGTCAAACCGCGCAGGACGCTTAGTAAATTCAGAGCCGGTTAAATTAGCTGCAAAGTATTATCTAGCATTCCTAATCCCGGGATACTAAAAGGATACTTACTCTGTTCTACAAGTAAATGAATGGTAGTCAAAATTGATTACCAAAACCAGAGCCGTGCCCGGGAGCCTCGGAATATACCACTACAATTTTACAATTCCAGGAGGACTGGCCAATATCAACTGAGAAGATTTCCAGCGCCACACCTATACGGTCATCTTCTCAGACTCCTTGCGCAATGCATTGGCTCTGATCAGGCTCCCGATAGTGTTAACTGCTAGCTTCAGGTCGTCCAATGGGTTTCCAGGCACCACCACCTTGTACAAATAACTATCAAACGTCATCTTTTGCACGTAGTCGTCGGCGCACATCTCGACGAATGCCTCTCTGGCAGGGTTGGACCTGTAGAAAACCTTCTGCAATATGTCCAGCACCTTGTAAGTTGCCCAGTACTTCTTGTCCCATTTATCTAGATATGTCCTCAAATCTGACTCGTCAATCATACGAGTTCCGTTGGCGGAGCCTTCCACAATAGCCTCAGCACACATGCGTCCAGACTTAGCAGCAAAGTAGATACCCTCCCCGGAGCACTTCGTCACGTATCCAGCCGCGTCCCCAACTAACGCCACTCTGTCGCTCGCCCTGCGAGGCCTTGGGTGCTCCGGAATGGGGTGTGCCTCAACCCTGATGATCTTTCCTCCGGCAATCTTGTCCTTCGCCCGGTTCCTCGTGGCCGTCTGGTACTTTTTGATGGCTGGCTTGTTGATGACCGTCCCCGTTCCGACTGCAACGTGGTCACACTTCGGGAACACCCACCCGTAGAAGTCTGGCGACACATCGTCACCGACATACATCTCTGCCAAGTTCTCATAGTACTCCATCTTATCCTCAGGAATCTTAATCCTTTCTTGGAAAGCGATGGCGTAGTCGTACTCACCAGCGTCAATGTCCTTGGCCACCCTGCTGTTGGCACCGTCAGCTCCAATTACAGCATCGACTTCCAACACCGCAGGAGTTCCTATCTTCGAAGAGCCATCAAAATTGGTGTAATGCAGCCTATAGGGGCTATCATTATCCTTGGGAACCTCCATTCTCAAGAACAGCCCGTTGATGATGGACGCTCCGTTCTTTTGAGCCCTCTCCCTCAAGAACGAGTCCAACACCTCTCGCCTAACCATACCAATATACTCGTCGTCGTTCAGAGTCTTACCAACATCGACAGCAACATTGGAAGGCGAAATCATTTTCATCTTCGTCACTTTGCGGTCGATAATTTCGGGCGGCAGGTCGAATTCTCCGACCATGCAAAGGGGAATAGCTCCCCCACATGGCTTAGCATTATCCAACTTTCGCTCAATGAGAAATGTCTCAATTCCGCCCTTGGCAAGAGTCTCCGCAGCGCATCCACCGGCAGGGCCACCTCCGACAACTGCCACTCGCAACTTTCGCCCCTCAATCTTTTTACTTCCCCTCGCGGCATACACCCGAAGAGGCTGGTATCCGGCTTCTTCAACCACATTGCTTCTTCTCTCGGCCTTCAGGCTCTCCACGGCGGAGGTGGGTCCACTGGCATTCAAACCCCTCAAGCCCTCGAAGGACTTCAACGAAGCATTACGCCCGCTGGAGGCAACAAAGCCCAGGCAAGAAGTGCTCACGCCTCGGGAGGAAATGCTGGCGCAAGGCACCAAGACGGCAGCAGTCTCCGAGTGGGAGGAGACGGCTCTAGAGGACGCAGCGAAGGAGGCAGGGGAAGCGGTGATAACGGCCTGGAGAGAAGCCATGACTGCAGAATGTCTCGCAATGTCTCAGGCCCCGCACAAGATGACCCTCTCGTCTCAAAGCACAGTCACGCTGAGGCAGCGAACAGCTAAATCCTGGGAGATTTGTGAGCGAGAGAAAGATTGCCTTCAAGCTTGGGAGGGCGAAAAGGACGAGGTTTGGAGGGCGATGAGAGGCTGGGACTGGATAGCGAGGTATGGGGCCTGATTGGAACGCCGAGCGCCTTCAGATGAGGTCTCTTTTCGACTTTATCTTAACCTCCTCCTCCGTAAGATTTCGGCAGCAGAAAGAAAATGAATAAATAATATCACTAAAGTAGACTGGCACGTGTACTCTGATACGCCTTTTCACTCCAGCCCATTTCATTCATCGATGCTTTTATCGCCGAAACTCCTTGCAGACTTGCAAAACCATTTCATCTACAATTCGACGAGAGAAGACAAAAGTAATGTAGTTGGCTTAAGGAGTTACAAGAGCATTGAGGAGTCTCACCAGCACCCAGTTTTCACTAGCAATTTGGTGACACAAATCTCGTACCCTCTTCGCGACGATCAACGTGAAGGATAGGCGTGCTCGCCGTACGATCATTGTACAGAAGTTGAGATATATATTTCGAACTAGGACTACACAGAAAGGCAAGATGGGAAACAAAGAGATGAGCATCGAGTAGGAGCAAAATATTTGTAAGAGTGCTAACCGTTCCAGAATCGTACCCAGCCCAGTTTTCGTTGGCTCCTAGTCTAGCTTGATATCTCTGACTCTACTTTTTATGGAACTAAATCCTTTAGAATAAATCTATACTTGCGAAGTCGTACTTTGAAGATTGAGACGTGTCGTCATTAGTCACTTGTGGGACCTTGCTTTCTCTTTATCCACAAGTCGGACAATTCAGCAAAGTTCTGCAGTCCCACTCAGGCTCCAAATACAACTGTTGAGTGGTGATCATTTCAAAAACGAACAGTTGCTTCATGTAAGATTCATAATGAACATCCAAAAGCTGGCTACTGGATGTTGAAGATGTCTCGGGCTGATTGAGGTTGTGTGGACTGCTCGTCCGCAATCTAAATGAGGTAATCGTCGCTTTCTCTAGGTTCTATACGCTCTGCGTGCTAGCCGCTGCTTAAAGCTTATGGTTCACATAAACCTGCAGCTTACACGGAAAAGTAGCCAATTGTGACAGATCGGACAGGTGCACAAGGGCAAGACAGAGAGAGTGGAGAGTGGCTGAGTGCAACTCCTTGCAGACGCAGAGAAAAAGCACTTATCATGATAGTGAAGAGATCAGTGAGAATAGTTCGAACTTAGGAAAATAACAAGTCTGGAATTAGGCCTAGAGATACTTGAAACCTAGGTTAAAGTCGTTTCTCAGAATTTTATTGACTTCATTGCTTGCAACCTGGAGTTGCAAGTATCCCTAATGCCTACCACTGTGGCTCGCTGGCAGTCAATGACCTCCTTCAAGATTGTATCCCAAGACTTTGGCACGCGATTTCCGTTTCCCAGACCAGTTTCCAAAGTCCTCATAATATGACCCGGAGTAGAACAAGAAGCAATGACATCGTCTGCTAACAACTTCTTATTCTCGCCTATACCTTTTCCCAGGAGGTCTGTCGCCCAAGAATCGCACTCCTCTAAATGGGAGCAGAAAGTTTGAGTGGCCTTTTGAAGAGTACCTACAATGTTCTCTGACAAAGACGCAGACTGAACATGCTTCTTCCTCTTGCTTCCAGGTTGCAACCCTGCTACCCATGATTGTAGGCACAACCCAAACCAGGTCATATTCTCAGTGACCAGCGTCACTACCTTCTCCAATATCACACCTGACAAAATTACCTCTGAACTAGTCGTTGAAGTAGATATGGAATCATGCAAAGTCGCGGCCATGAGTTCACTTATGATCGCTAAAGAATCAGAGAGCAGACTCTCCTGACATGTAGAATCGTATCGTTTAACAGGGAACAAAGCCGCGGTCCAAAAAATCGCTAGCGTAAGAGATTCCCATATTGCTACCTGGCAAAAAGATTACCACATATCAGCTTGTCAATGCAGCAATAGCAAATCTCAGGCAAAATTAGACACCTGCATCCTGTAAAAGCATATTAGCATGCTTACAATTAAATAAACTCAATCTCTTCCAAACTTTGTCAAAAATGATTTTGAGTCTAGCGCAAATTAGTAGATACACAGATCGTACGCCAGTGTGAAGCACAGGTACTGTTATCACATGGTAACCTCAACATGATCTCTACACCGATAAATCCGAGAGTATAAGCGCGTAAGTATGATGAAAATGAAAGTCGCGACCGAGTAGAAAATATTGGTAAGAACCTGATTATCAGATGCAGAGGCTTGTTTCGACAACCAAAGACCTAAATCCTCAGCACAGACTCCCAGTGAGCGTGAGCACTGCAGAACGTGCGCCTTCAGCTCAGCAGCGGCAGCAAGGTCAGCCTCTTTATTGCCAGAGTTGCTAGTCAACGCCAGATGCAAAAGCCGCGGCAGCACACACCTGAGTTTTAAGCGCCTCATCGAACAGAACTTCAGTTTCTTCTGAAGTTCCTGCAATTTCAACACAATGAAATATGACTAAAAACACCTGCAGGTCTCACTTGATTCCGCAATTTTAACTGCCATAAAACTTCAAGTTCTAAATATATGTGTAGGCTACATTTTCGAGGCTCAACACTTCAGCCAAAATATTGAGAAGACTATAGGATCGAAAATCAAATTTTCCAATGTCTCGTTATGTTTAATGAAATACATTACAAACATTGAAACAATGTTAAGACTTCAAAATAGACCATCAGGTAGTTCCTGTTAATGTCCAAAACTAGGGATTACCTGAATTCCACCCAGATGCCGAGGGCCGGTTTGCTCAGAAGACTCGGATGACTCTGAAGTTCAATTGTCCAGCAGATAATCAGAACTAAGATACATCGGACAGAACCGTGCTTCGTAAAATTCAGTAAATTGAAAAATGAAATTTACCTATGAGAAGAGATTCATCAGGGGCAGGTGACCACCATGGTCGCGTTTCCAAGTCCTCATTAAACGTAAGTGCATTCAAACGGCTATCTGTAGCCCAATCCAGCTGTGAACGACCTCCATCCAGACTTTGCAAGACAACCTAACCATACATGACATGAGTGTCAACTGCTTGCGTCTCGCTGTTTGAAAGGATCTATCCAAAATATGATAATGAATAACTCTGCCAATTCAACTAAAGAGATTACAGTATAAATTCATTCCTGAATCCGAAGTACAACCCACAGAACAGATAGAAACGTCATCGAGAAAATGGTGCGTTGCAAGAAGTATCTACCTCCATTTCCTCCAAATTATGAGCCTTTCGTTTCAAAGACAGAATGATAGACTCAATACGTGCAACCAAGAGCTGATGTGACTTTTCTAGCTTCTCTTTGAAAGTTAGGAACTCCAGCACCTGGTATAAAGGCAAAGTATATGTATATATATATATATATAAGTGGAAGATTAGAGCACAAGTGTGGATCATATTTATGTACAGAAATCTGGATTGATTTTCACTCAAAACTTCACAAGATGTTACGTTTGACGTTCAAAATGTTCAAAAGATTGCAGGTGTCAAGTGAAACCCACTTTGCTGTAGGTGTTATGGTGATACGCAAGAATTGCAAGATCTGCAGCTTCCCGCCTGTAGTCGTCGTGAAATTTGATGATATCACGAGTCATAGAATCCAAAGCAGCCCAATCTAGAGATCTCACAAGACTTGGAAGGATATGATGTGACATAGAATCCAGGAGGATATACTTCACGTCTGCAGCCTTGAACCTGTGCCAGATATTCACAATCTTCAGAGAAGTTTGTTGAGAAAGTTATAGACAAAATCAACCGCACTCGTCTTCAAATTATCCCACAATTCTGTATTCTGTAACAATAAATATCAAAGAACGAAGGACGACCACATAAGATCCATACAGAGAAATGAAGAAGGACATTCACAGTCAAGTTACTAACCAGGTCCAAGCGGGTTTAGTTGCTGCTAAGAATGAATAAAGATTCACGAGCAAAAACCTGTGCAGTGGATGATATCTGCAGCACTTCAAAAGTAAGTTATAATAAGCTCGGTAGACGCACTGAGCAGCGTTACGTAACAAGGCCTTTCTATTATTACAAAGTTAGTAAGATGACTACAAAACTATTACCTGACCAGAAAAACAAATTGAATAGCCCCAAAAACTCTATTAGGAAGAAATTTCGTACCTTTGAAGTCCTAGCCCCAACTCAAGAACAAAAATAGCCTCCAATATGAAGCCAATATGCTTCGTTTGAAGATACATCTGGAACAAAAGCAAAGAAGATCTATAGCTTATAAGAGAATACCAACCAAAAAAAGAATTAAATAAAAATGAAAAGATAAAAAGAAAAAATAATAAATTAAAAAAACCTATTTGGCATTAGTAAAAGCAACAAACTTTGAGAATCCAACTAACCAGACAAATCTAGAATCCGGTTTACTGCCTCCATCCCAGAATGCAGATTAAACAAGCAATACGGTACTCTGCAAAATAGGATCCTAATACATGTTTTGTACAAAACTCAAATGCGCCACACATCAGTTCGGCTAAAACGTATACCTCAACTAAAAGGTCACTAACTAAGGTCAAAAACTCCCCTCCAAGCATCGCTTCTTGAGAATCTACTTCTGCAGAAAGCTTCACACTCTCAAGGAACAGCTGAACAATCTCTTCAGCGGTATCTAGTAAGCCTGCAAATACAAGTCCCCAGTGGTTAAATCATCATAGAATGTTTGAAAGACCCACATTGATGCTCAGGTCACACATTTCAAGCCACCAAAATAGAGAATTAAGAGGCACAACTATAATATACTCGAGCTAACCTTATCAAACGCTGCTTATCGAGTTTGACAAAACAAGATTAACGTCGATTACTTAAGATAGAAGAATACCAGTCTTGGAAGCATGTGCGTGCTGCCAGCCCAATCTACTTTCCATCTGGAAAGCAGCCAAGCGAAACCGTAACGCATTCACAGGTTTTGTATCTGGTGGCAGATCCTGACAGTATCGATGCATTTCCTTGATGAGCCACGATTGTTGCTCCTTGTCAATATGCAGTATAAATTCCATGACATCTGATGTGAAGCTGGTCATACATCCAAATCTGCTAAGAAGTGTCGAAGAGCATTAGTATTCCTTACGTTATCAAGTGGAATCAACCGTCAAACGTATTTGAGGTATTGATTTTATGTAAATTAGAAACCACTCATGGCTACAAACCACAAGAACTTACACGGATTAATATCTATAAAACCTTAATCAACTCAAAGTTGAACTGAAAAGTGGAAAAATGTGTCAGCCTAAATTCCAACTACACCTTTGAAAATATGTCAGGATTGATTGTGCCAGACGTGCAGAGGGCGCATCAGCTGAATCTGCAGATGATGTCAACATCAACCGTCTTTTCTCAATTCCCAGTTCAGCAAGATAAGGTGCCCGGCGTACTTCAGGCACTTTCAGAGCTTGCAGTTCAAGTACAAACGTATGAACTCTCTGCAATAAAGCCTCTGTCTGCCAATCACAAAATAAATCGATTGTTACCCTCGGATCTATCTTATGAAAGAAGATAATTTTAAAAAATAAAAAAACAAACCCAAAACAGCAGATCCCCTTTTTAAATGATAAAAGATTTGATGAACTACAGTTTACGTGCAGCATGTTATGTGCCAACAATGCCAACAGTTGATAAGACTTTCACCAAGTTTTTTTGTATTTTCAGAACGTCATGGTCACCAAGGACTGCAGTCATTCATAAGAAAGCGAGTTACACAATACCAGTTTGATTCTGATCACGCTGCACCCCTTTTAAAGTATTAGTATTAATTTACCATTGCCTAATATCTTCAGGCTAAAGAAACCTTCACCTCTTCTTTCCTGCTAGATGTCAAAGAAAGAGCCTCCAGCTCATTGGAGACCTGGTGAATAGGATTCAATGTTGCTTCCAAAAACATTTGAAAAGCAGCCCAATCATCTGAACTGAAAACATAGGCCACAGTCAAGATTGCGAATCCATAAAGCGCATGATGTTATCATCATTGTTCTAAGATTGACATTGACGAATTGAACGTGTGACTTGACATCTAATAATTGCAATCAAAACCTGACAGTACATCTTCAACTATCTAATGAATTACAAGTTCAAGTTCAAGCACAATCTACAAAGGAAGACATGTCGAAATGCGGAGAGCTGTAAGAAAAGAGCAAAACACACACCTATTCCTCATGATTTCTTGAAAAACATCTGCTGCCTCCTTGTGCTGATTCAAGTGAACAAGGAGCTCTCCCTGTCAGCTTAACAACAGTCCATGTCGAATCAAACAACTGTTAGAGTATTGTTTAACCAACGCAATAAAACTACATATCAAACTCATTTCTTTCAGATCAGAGTAGCACGCAAGAGGATACCGACACAATTGTGACACTCCACTATCGCCCCACAAGGCTGACTTACGTTGCTAATGAGAATACTGTCAGAATTCTAAACAAAATCAAACTAGTTAATAAGGGATATTCTCACCCACCTGCAACCGCAATCGATCAATGCCAATAGTGAGCAGGTCACCTGACAATCCCTGCAGCAACGTCAATGCATCGCCATACTTCCTCTGACGCTTCAAGATATCCATGTACACTACAACTCCTGTAATAGACAATCAGAACTAGGATTCAGAACAAGAAGTCCATAGAAAAAAAGGAAACATGAATATTTCCCACCAGTGCATAGAGATCCAATCATTCTAAATAAGACATGCAAGGAATCTGTTTACGTTGAAATGTACATTTCTTTAAGTTCAATGGATTACCTTCACGCTCACGCAGACCATGAGACTGATGATGTTTTTTTATCATTGCCTCTGCCAACGGGAGGAGTTTGCTGTTCTCATTGTCGACCTGTAAGTTATCAATGTTAATAGGCGATAACACAGAAATTATGTGTCTGCATTCACTTTGCTATCAGCTCAGCATAAGTAGTTGATACTTCAAACTTTCACGTTGAAAGAAAATATGTCAACACAATCAGAGGTCGAAATTCCGAACAATCTGATCAAAATTTTCGAACATGTCATTTTCAGTAACACTCATTCAATAATACAAAATGACTTAACAACATCCTGCACATCATGTTAACAAGTTCACGAGCAAACATGCTATACACAAAGTATACGAAAAGCTGTAATGGAAGATCCGTATGCTGTAATCTTGATTTTCTTACACATTAAACAGTACAAAAAAAACTGGGAAGTTCCGTAGCAAACCTGTAACAGGATACTGCAAACGGCCCAGAGCAGAAACCTTTCCTCTCCAGCTACTTTGTATAATTTGAACGCTACCTGTTAAAAACCGAAAAGATAGTTAATCACAGTCTACAACATAAGTTTGAACTCGAGTTGCAAGACTTCAAACTATTCTAATGAATCTGAATGATTTTCAGCGCTACCCAACATGCACCTGCAATAGAACGACCCAAAAGAAAACAAGGTTTTGATAAAGTTTAGCGAAGTTCACCTGTTGTTGTTTAACATACAGATACTGACGAGCGTAACAATTAAATAGAGCAGCTTGATAATCCATGTTTTTTGGAAGTTTCAAACACGCATACTCAAAAAGGGCTGTGGCAGCGTCCACTGCTCGAGACAAGGAATAGATTTAGCACTTCGTAAATTTCCCCACTAACCTCAGAAATTAAAGTGCCTTCGTTCTTGTCTAACATATTAATGATCCCCACAGATGATTACCGGCCTCAGCAAATCCACCACTTCAATAAAGGCAGCAGAACAGATGACATTTGTAACAACCAGCAGGACATGACACAGAAAACAACGTCTTATACTGACCTCACCTCCAAAATCACCAAGTAACTACTGCAGGTCAGTTCAGTACAAGAGATTCAAAAAGTACTGATAAGAGCAAGTACGCACACATATTCAAGCGTTGGAACACAGTCTGGAGTGTATTCAAAGTCAAATCATCCAAGGGGTTCGCAGCCTTGGCGCGAAGAGCAAGCTCCAATGCTTCATCTAATTTCCCCAACTTCTCCAGTATCAATGCCTTCAATGCCTACAAGTCGTCAAGAGTACGAAATCCATGTCAAAATTTGCAACCATAAGGTGAACTTGCCAATGCAAGGGTGCTCGTGAAGAAAGTCCGGAATTAGGAATTGCCAATCACGAGCTTGGATCATGGGCCAGCGACAACTTACAAAGAGATAAGCAGAGTCGGTATGCTTCGCCAAGAGGCCCGTAACAAGCTTCATTGCCGATTTGTACTGCCGATGGTCGATGGCGTCCCATAGCGGCTTCAGTTTCCTCTCAGGGATTCCCCCCCTCATGGGCATGGCTTCCTAACCGGATCTAATGCTGCCGAATTATGCAAACTAAAACATACGCGAAAATGCAAAACTCAAAAAAAAAACTCTAGAAACGGGATCCAACATCCTCCGTGAAAAGAGCGACGGGCAGCTCGAAGCCGCGACTTCTTATTGCAAAATGAGGACACAGAATCCTGCACCACGCTGCCTCCAAAGCTTTGGAAATCAACACCACCTAAACTGCCTCAAATTCTATCCTTCGGCGGGGCAGGCTGTGCAGTGATGTGCAAGAGACGCTCTCGAGCCCTAAACCCTGAGTAGTTCCCGTTTTTCCCCATTCACACCGTCATTACAATTACACAGCATTTCGAGGGTGGTGTCAGCCCCTTTCACACTTCCGTCTCTTTGCTTCTTTGACCTCGGATGGAATATACTGATATCCTTCGATATTGATACCCTTCTGTGTCCCAGCAGTCCGCTCTACGCACACGGGTATGGAATGATTCAAACTGGCTTGCTACTTCTCAGTTGAACCTTTTTCTTACTTATATTCATTTATTTGTTCACATGCATGTATGTATGCGCGTGTGTGTGTGAATATAACATTACTTGTTATGAGATAAAAAAATAATAAGATTTAATAATTGCTGTACACCTTCAATTTGTTGACTATTTATAAACTAATAAAATTGTATATTTGTATATACCTACAATATAATTTTTTGATGAGATCCCATATGATGTGATACATAATATTGATTGAAATTTATGTATAAGTATTTATCAAGATTACAAAGTATAGTGTGTATAATCTAAAATTAATTAATTTTTGTATGTATTATTTTAATTGTATGTAATATCTATTTTGTGATTTAAAAGCACACAAGTAAATAATTGAATTTGAAATTTTATTCGGTATATACATATTTTACCATTTTTAAAAATTACCTTGATCACATTACACAATCATTTATTATTTTATTTATCTTGATTTCTATCTTGTTTAATCTTTGTGTTGTGAAGTTTAGGTATTTTTTTGAAAGTGATTTCAATTTTTCAATGAATATATTACAATTGATTTGTGGATGTGTGTATATGTATTCCTATGTATTACTTGTAATGATACACAAATTACAATCTTACTAACACATATATATATATATATATATATATATATATATATACTGACATTTTTTGTATGCAAAGTAACAATCAATGATGAAGTTATTAAAAAAAATCCCATCTAACATTATCTCCAACATTATCTTGAATATTTTTATAAAATGAACTCAGTTACAAAAATTATGCATACACTTCCAAAAATACACATATACGTACCAAAGTTAGAGTTCTTTAGGGAAAAGAATTTCATGTTTGTTAACCATTCCTGATACAGACCCAAAAACTAAAATTATTTCATGTTGAAAGTATCCAAACAAACTCTTTTTAATTAAAAAAGGGACTTACTATTCAAGTTCAGACTTATTACACAAGGAAGATAAGGTTTGACTTTGGCAATAGACTCCGAATGAATGAAAGCGGATGAAAACGACAATTTTCTGTCCTTGGGCATTCAGGGTAATAGTAGAGTCCGGAACACGATCAAAGGTAAAAAAAACGTTAACCAGAAATAGTAGGACGGAAAGTGGAAGCGAGAAGCCGGAAAAGCTAAAGGAATAAGAGCGTAAAAGAACCCGAGAACACTCATGAAAGAAATGGCCAGAAATATAAAGACGTGAAGAGACGGAAAAGAGAGGTGAAGGATCGTTGGCGTGGACGATTTAGACGCGTTGTGGAGCTCTTCCGTTCGGCGCCCCTCCTTGTTCAAATATCCCAATGGGCCTGCCCAAAATTGCGACCTATGCTTCATGGATTTCCGCTGCGTCAGACAGAGAGTTTTTTGTTTGCAAGAATTCGAGTTTTGTCCATCTTAGTGTCGGAGGCTTATTTCGTTTACCTTCGCGTCGTTACCTACACTGGGAGCACAATGGTATGTCTTGAATCCAAACCCTAACTTGTCTTGAGGATCTGGCCTGAGTTATACGGAAGAAACCCTAGTTGATTTTATTGCTCGGGTCGCTTCGAAGGAGTAGGCAATGGATCACAATTTTCTGTTCTGGCCTCTCGCTAGTGTGCTCTAAGTGTTGATTCTACTTAGTTTTTTGGCGAGTTTTGGCGTTTTAGAGTTCGCTGGTAGGCTCTTTGATACTGATTGCGAGTGTAATTTTGGAGAACCTATTTGGATGTTCCTGCATCTTTGAACGTGTGCCCTAATCCTTTTGGTGGACGTGTGTGTTTGAACTCGATAGTATTGTCAGAAAGTCTGGATTAGTCAATTGATGATGAACTTTTTTTGCTTGCGCGCAGTAGGAATTGAGCCCTGACACTGTGGCATGATAGCGTAGCAGCTTTAGATCTTATAAACTCTTTTCCAATTGTAACAGCTCGGAGCCGGGTGTGGTAGTCTCTTAAGAGTTTAGACACAGTCGCTAGTGTTAACTGACGCAGTCACTGACATATCATGCATTTTTGAAACACACGATGCAATATGTTGTCCAATGATGGTTAATAGTTTATCTTTTACTCACGGTGATGTCATTTACGTGCAAGAGAATGCGTTTTTATTCGAGACACATGTGGGATTCTTATTCAAACCACCTTATGTAGCAAACTTACAATTTATAATACGGGCAACGGAATCTCATGTCGTGCCTGTGATTTATGTGTTCAGTCGACTCTAGCTGCTGCTCGAGCAGATAATTTCTATTATCCACCAGAATGGACGCCAGACCAAGGTGGTCTCAACAAGTTCAATGGCCAGCATGCTTTGCGAGAGAGGGCCAAGAAAATCGATCAAGGCATCCTTGTTATTCGTTTCGAGATGCCGTATCACATCTGGTGTGGAGGATGTGGTCACATGATTGCTCAGGGCGTGCGCTTTAATGCAGAAAAGAAACAAGTTGGCAACTACTACTCGACGAAGATATGGAGCTTCAAAATGAAAGCTCCTTGCTGTGGGCAAGAGATAGTCATACAGACAGACCCCAAGAACACTTTGTATGTTATTATTAGCGGGGCCAAGGAGAAGACAGTAACCTACGACGAGGTTGATGCAGAGGCAGTACTGCTTCCCGAGAAAGAAGGTGTGCTTTCAAGTTGCTTGTATTGTCGCAAATGTTCTAGAGAAGTGGTTCCAGTAACTAGTTTTTCTAAGAATATTATTTGCAGCTACAACCATAACCATATGCGCATTTTCTTGTTAGCGTTTTTAGTTTTATGTGGTGTTCATTTGTCATCTTATTGTGTTAAACCTAGTTCATATGCCTTTCGACGTTTAATCTTTAATTATCTTATGATTTGAGAGTGCAGATAGAGGAAAGTTGGCTGATCCGTTTTACAAGCTTGAGCACGAGGGTGAAGACACAGCAAAGGCAAAGAAGCAAGCCCCTTTACTTGTGAGGTTACAAGAAGCAGCAGATAGGAAGCACTCTGACAGCTATGCACGAAACAAGGCACTTCGAGCTCAACTTAGGGTATATTGTCTTTTTGACCAATCGTGACTACAATCGAAATTTGTGTTAGTATTGGTGTTGGCAATTTTTCCTGCTTGTGCGAGGGCTATCGCCTCTACTTGCCTCCCCTGCTTTCACTCAACACTGCATAACTGATGTAGCCAAGTGAATGTATCACCAGTGATAAAGATTCGGCTCTGATAATTTCCATTGGTTTTTTCAGGCTCAGAAGAAGAGAGTAGCTGCTGAGGAGGTGGAAGCACAGAAACTAGGTTTGGCGATCCGGTTACTGCCTCCTTCCAAAGAAGACAGTGATTACGCTGCGAATGTCAAGTTTGCCAGTAACTTTGGACTTAATCAGAGAAATAAGCGAGCAGCCATCCAAGCTACCTCTATTTTCTCTTCTGAAACTTCCAAGCATTCCACAAACACCTCACGGCCAAGTCCTGCTTCTGCTCTTCGTCAAAAGCTCGATCTGTTGGCTAAGAGGAGAAGAGTGAATGCTGCAGGTGCTAAGGAAATTCTTTGTAGTAATGTTAAGCCTTTAACTAGGGGCGTCCTTGAGAGGGGATCACTTTCTGTCAGACCACCTGTGAAGCTGAAGCAGGCTTGAACCATGTCTTCCTTTCGAAGTTATTTGTACATTAGTTTTGAAATGTTACGTGAAATGGTTCACCAAAGAGTGAAGCAAAGGCATACATGCCTTGATGTTCATATCCTTGTAAATAATTTTTTTTGAGTTTATAAGTAAAGACTATCATTTCAATTACATCCTTAGGGTTATCTAGACAGATATCGTAAGAGTTAACAAAATCAATTTAGAAATGTAGGAGAGTAACTTTCGAATACCCGACGATCATCAAAATCATTAAAATGGGTCATAGTTAGAACCAGGTGTCTTTTAAAAAATTGTTTTTGCTGTATCAAGTCTGGATTAAAGTCTTTGTTGTTCTAGACAAATTTTATGAATCATTGATGTGTATTTACAATCTTACTGAATTTCTTACTTATTTCCCTGATTCCTGTTTGTTTATTCATTTAGTTGTTTATGAATTATTTGAAAAATGTTTCAGGTGGTTAATTTAGTAGTATTTTAATATCTAATTGCAATCACCTAATTTTCAGAAGCTCCCAGCTGGATGCCTATTCCGCTACGACCTCTTTACACGACAACGAGGTCTGTGGAGGGTCCCGATGATTCAGGATAGCGGTGGACGCGGCGTGAGCCTCGTAGAATTGTGTCGCAGAAACCTCTCCATTCAATCGACTGGCTCCGCCATCTCAGATGCAATCGCAACCGCCGATCAGATTTCTGGGAACGGAGGGAGGGAACGTAGGGGATCAAGGGGGCGGGCAGTTTGGAGGCTGGGCAGTTTCGTGGGCAGTAGGTTGGAAACTCAGAAGCCATTCCTCAATGGGCCTGCACTGATCCATGTTGACATACATGGGTGCTGAATTTTGTTCAGGGAGCTGCCTCTCTATCCCCACTTTTCAACCATCACTCTTGCTTCAATTTATTTTAAATTTAATTTTTAAAGTATTTATTTGCAATGTAGCTTTGAAGAGGAAGGTGATGTTGATGCCCTTACTACTTACCCAGATGACTCTTTTCTTTTACTTTAGTGTGGCTTAGCTAGGCATGGCATTGGATGACCTTTTTCATTTTTTAAATTACTATATCTATATATATATATATATATATATATATTTATTATTATATTAATAAATTTATTATTTAATTTTTAAAATAAAATAAAATAAAAAATTATTATCAAAATACAACTAAAAAATAACTTATATGTCTTACAACTTCAATTATATTATCTTTTCTAATACAATTGTATATGTATAGAAGAAATTTCATATGTTTTTAAAAGATAAAAAAATAATAATATAAAAGATATCATGCAAATTTTTATATTACTTATTGGAATGAGTAAATAAAAATAAAAATAGAATAAATTACCTTATAGAAGATATTATATTAGGTTAATGGTCAAAGGGTTGATGCTTGGAATGTAAAAAGACATCCGATGAATGAAGGACATAGTCAAGGACCAAGATTTAAGGTCAAGAAAATAAAAAAATCAATTAGAAAATATTCAAAAGTTAAATAAGAATATAAAGTATATATTATAAAATATTCTTGATGTAGATGAGTTGGCAAATGATTTTAGAAGTGTAAAAGATATTCTAAAGTCTTATCTTTGTAGTTAATAAAATGCTAAAGGATATACTTACTATATCTTTGGATGGATATAAAAGTCAAAAGATGCAAGTTGTTATTAAGGGCATCAACTATTATATATAAATAATAATATTTTATATTTTATTACAGAAGAACCTAGTAGAAAGATATAATAAAAAAGTAAGGATAAATAATAAAGAGGTAGTAAATTTTTTAATTTTAATAATAACTTTTTATAGAAAAGTCTTTTATTTACTTTATTGGAGCATAAATGAGATAAATAATTAATATAATTATATTTAAAAAAAGCTTAAGTATAGGCTTTAGCAAAATTACCTCAAAATATGAAGAATTGATACCTGAAGAAGGTTAGTTGTGAATTGAGATCAAAATCAGATCCCAAAGTATAAAACTCTGCACTTATGGTGATTTCAAGGTTCTTTGGTTGATTGGAGAGTGGGATTTGAGAGAAAACAACAATGAGATTCTTTGAGCATTGGTTTCAAGAGATTTGAGTATATAACAAACTTATAAAGGCTTTACAAAATTAGATTTGTTTTCAAGTGACTTTGGATTTTGAAAAATTTAAAGAATTGGTACTTTGAACAATTGTATGAGATTTTTAGATGATCAATTAGTAAAATTTTGGAATTAAGTATTTATCATTGTATATAATTTATGTTGCAAGTTTGAACTTGATCTAAAAATTTATTCAAAGTTAATTGAAGCTCAAACATATTGAAGTTTCAAAAATTGGAATTCAAAGGATTAGTGAGAATTTCTAAGATATTTATCAATTTGCTAATTGGATTGAAGTCAAAATTTGTATACAAGTAGTAAACTTGACTTCCAATAATTTTGCAAAATTTGAGATTTATTGAATGGTGAATTTAAGAGATTTTGGCTCTAAAATATCAACATTAAGGTTGGAGGAGGAAGGCCAATATCTAAGCGGATTTTAGAGGTTATCTTTTATTTAATATAACTGATCTTCTTCAAATGCTTTTATACTTATTTTTTACTTATTTTTTGAGAAGTGAATTTTTTTTGAATTAAAATCAACAATTCAATCATTAATTATTGATATAACAATCTGCTATAGAATTTAGGATTTGTTTAGGACTTGATGAGAATTCATTAGGATTTATTAGAGTTTGGTCTAAGATTTGATTAAATTTTGATTAGATTTAATTAAGGTTTGGTCTAAGGTTTGATTAGGATTTAAGATTAGATTAAGATTTGGTCTAAGATTTAATTAGAATTTGATTAGGATTAAGGATATATTTAAGATTTTATTAGAATTGGTTTATGACTTCATTAAGATTTGATTAGGATTTGATTAAGATTTTATCTAAGATTTAATTAGAATTTATTTAGGATTTTATTAAGACTTATTTAGGATTTAATAAGAGCTAGTTTATAATTTTATTAAAAATTTGTTGACAATTATATTAAAATTTCGTTGAGATTCAATTGGAATTTTTATTTTTAATATTTTTTAAAGATTTCTTTGATTTTTTTTAGAATTTTTTATTATATACATTTCTTTAAGATTAATTTATGATTTTTTTAGGTTCTTTTTATAAATTCTTTATGAATCTTTTGAAATTTAATTAAAGATTGATGAACATTTTTATAATTTAATTAAAATTTATTTAAGTTTCTATTAAAGTTATTAGAATTTTCTTATTACAATTTTTATTTTATCTTCCATAGCCAAGTTCTTGGTGCATTATCAAGCAAACTTCATGAAATATAACAATGAATATTGGAAATAAGAATCATCTTACTACATATTTTCTTTGTATGCAACCTTACTGATGCTATGTGTTGTAACTTCAAAGTTGTCTTATTTCAATAGGTTATAGAACTACTTATCTTTGCTTATGAATTTTGAAGTTCTTTGAAGTCTTTCTTATTGTAAAGAATAGATCTTATTGTTGTTGTTGATATTAATGTTTGGTATCTTTTACCTTCATATTTGTATCTTATTGTTGCTGTTGATATTAATGTTTGGTATCTTCTACCTTCATATTTGTATCTTATTGTTGTTGTTGATATTAATGTTTGGTATCTTCTACCTTCATATTTGTATCTTATTGTTGTTGTTGATATTAATGTTTGGTATCTTCTACCTTCATATTTGTATATTATTGTTGATGTAGTTTTGCTCTCGCTTGTTGTTAAAAGCATACATGGTCTTGGAGGTTATTAGACACCTTAAAATAATATTTTGAAATACTATTGTTGTGTTTCTATGCTAAATTATATCATTGAGATATTTACATTGTATTTAAATGTATTGAAGTTTTTAAAAGACTTTTTATAGTGATAAGAAGTGTTTCATAAGATTAGAAGTTTTTTGTGAGATTAGAGCTGATTAAAGAATAATAAAGCATATAGATTAAGTTAAAATATAATATAAGACTTATAAAAAGTCTTATAAATGAAGTTGAAAGTGATTTAAGAATAAAATCATTAGTTTATATATAAAAAAGATATTCTAGGTTTATAAGATAATAACACCTTTATCTTGATTTTGAAAGCTCTATCACTTCTTTTCTTGATTTTTTTATACACTTTTTCCTTAAACATGGCTTCAAATGATAGTAAGGGCTTAAAAGTAATTGAAAAATTCAGAAGTAACAACTTCTATCATTAAAAGAAAAAAATAGAACTTTTATTGGCTTCATAGGACTTTTAAAATATTGTAGATGAAAGTGAAGATCTTCCAAGTGACAATATTGATATCAAAGAGAAAAAAGAATAGAAACATTGTGAAAAAAAGGCTTTTAGATTGATAATGCCAAATTTTTATACATAATTGCTTGCAATGGACTAGCAAAAGTATGAAAGATTCTTTGCAATATCTATGAGACTAGAAACCTTGTCAACATTTTATGGACAAGAAAGAAGTTCTTAACAATAAAAATAGAAGAAAGATGACATCATGATTTATGTCAATAATGTAAAAGCACTTGTAAACCAATTAGCAACTGTTGACAAGTTTGTTGAGGATTATGACATTATGATGATATTACTTATGAGCCTTTTAAAGTCTTACAACTACCTCATTGTGGTATTAAAGTCTATTAAGATTAAAGACTTGATACTAGATTATGTTACTTTAAGACTTATCCATGATGTAACCAAGAGGAAAAAAATGAGCTTCAAAACAAAATTTTGTTTTGTTTTGTTTTGTTTTGTTTTAATTTTTTTTATAAATTAGATAAATATATCTATTTTAATCAACATAATAATATAAGAAGTAATATAAAAAATTACTATATTTATAAAATATATAACTTTATAAAAAAAATACTATAAACTTAATATATATATATATATATATATATTGTGATAACTTTGGTTGAAATGATTAGGCTTTCATGACAAGTGAAGGAGCATCTATGGCTGCCATATCCAAGTTGATTATAGATTTGGATGCTACTAAGCATATCATACCATACAAGTATTTATTTAACATAGATGAAGTAATTTGAGTACCAAAAATTTGATAGAGAGACAATGATATGATACTTGCAATTGCAACTGGCTCCATTGTAGTAGAGATTGTTGTGAACGATGTCATGATGTAATATGACTAATAGGTAAAAATAGTGAAGAATTTGTTATAATATAGAAGATCTTACTTCAAATATTGTAGCAAATTAGATTTGTAAATAGAAAATAATCCAAAAGAAAGTAGAATTAAAGATTTAAATGCTACCTTTTTACAAAGTAGGCTTCTACTTACTTTGTAAGGCCATAAATAAGGCAAAATAATATAGATTAAAAAAATAAAGAATATGAAAACATATAGGAAGAAGTTAGGAGTTGATTGGAATAAAAATTAACTCAAAAAGACAAAATTTGATATTCAAAGAGGACTAGTTATTAACTTGGGTCGAAATCAGATCCCAAGGCACAAAATTGAGCACCTATGGCAATTCAAGGATTTTTTGGCAGATCAAAGAAAAAGATTTGAGAGTAGACTTAATAAAATTTCTTTAAGCATTAATTTTGAAGGAAATAAGTGTATAATGACTTTGCAAGAGCTTTACAAAGTCATAGTTTTTTTGGATTATTTTGAAATTTGTGAAATAAAAAGGGTAATATGTTTTGGAGAATTTTATAAATTTTGTAATAAATCTATAGTTCAAAATTTGATGACTTATGAGAATAGTTGTCTAAAGTGTATGCTATAAATTTGAGCTTGATTGAATGGTTGAATTAAAGGCTATTGAATTTGAAGTAGGTTAAAGTCTTGAAAATTAGACTTTGAGAGGTTATTAGGATTTCTAAGATCTTCAATAATCTACTAATTGGATTGAGATAAAATTTGTGTTTGAAGATAATAGACTTCATTTTCTATATATATGTGAAATTTGAGATATTGGCACTGGAAGCTCAACATTTAGATTGGAGTAGGAGGCCAGCCAATATCTAAGTGCAATTTAAGGTTTATCTTTTATTTGGTAAGTGCAATTATCTTCAAATTTTGTGTGCTTATTGCCAACTTAGTTATTGAAAGGTATGTAAGTTTTTAAGTAAGATCAATAGTTCAATTGATAGATATTGAGATTCTAAACTATACTAGGATCAGATTGAATAGGATTAAGATTTGATTTAGGATCTAAGATTTGTTCCAAGGTTTGGTTTAGGTTTTAGGATTTGTCTAGGATTTGACTTAGAGTTTGATTTAGGATCTAAGATTTGATCTAAGGTTTGATTTAGGATTTAGGATTTATTTAGGATTTGATTTAGAATTTAGTTTAGGATTTAGGATTTGTTCCAGGGTTTAGTTTAGGTTTTAGGGTTTTTCTAGGGTTTAACTTAGATTTTGGTTTAGGATCTAAGATTTGATATAAGGTTTGATTTAGGATTTAGGATTTGTCTAGGATTTGATTGAAGGTTCGATTTAGGATCTAAGATTTGATCTAAGATTTGATTTAGGATTTGATTTAGGATTTGATTTAGGATTTAAGGTTTGTCTAGGATTTGATTTAAGATTTAGTTTAGGATTTAAGATTTGTTCAAGATTTGATTGAAATCTATTAGGATTTCAACTAGGATTAAATTAAAATCTGGTTGAGATTTATTTAAGATATATTTGTGATTATTTTAATATTTTTTAGGACTTCTCAAGGATTCTTTTAAGATTCATTGTGGATTTTCTTTCAATTCCTTTGAGATTTTTTATTGTTTCTTTTGTAATATCTTTAAGATTTTTTTTGAATTTGATTAAAGCTTTTTTAGAATTATTAAGATTTAATTAGATTTTATTTTCTATTTTATTAGAATTAGGATTTTTTTATTAGAATTTCTATTCTATCTTCTACAATCAAGTATCTAATGTACTCTCAAGCAATACTTTACGTAATACAACAACAATTAAATCAAGAAGATCAAATTGAAAGAAATCTTACATATGCTTAAGTTGAAGAAGAATCTTTTTTTGATAAGCAAACTTATCTTACATGATTGTAAGATTCAATTTGATATGAATGGATATTTTGTAAAGACATTACATAGATAAGTTATTGCCAAAGGCTTTAGAGATAGTAACTTTTACTTCATCATTTGTAAAAAGGTCAATAGAGTTGAGGTAGTAGTATTTATTGAATTTCTAGAAGATCAAGATAAGTTTAGAAGTTGGTATTGATGACTTGATTATTTGAATGCCAAAAGCATGAAGAAGCTTTGATCTTGGTCAATTTAGCCACAATACTATGATATTTATTTGTGAAGGATGTAAACAAGCTAAACAAAAAAAGACTTCATTTCTAAATGAAGTTGTAATATATGCAACGAAATGATTAGAAATTGTACATTTAAATGTTTGAAGACCAATGAAGGCCCCATTAATTAGATGAACAAGATAATTTGTAATATTTATTGATGATTTTTCAAAGAAGGTGTAGATTTATATCCTTAAAATGAAGAGTGAATATTTTTTAAGGTTTAAGGAATTTAAGATACTTGCGGAGAAGTAATGTAAGTACAAGATCAAAATATTGCGTACAAAAGATAGAGGTGAGTATATATCAAAGTATTTTTATGAGTTCTTAAATATTTAAGATATTACAAGACAAACCTCTATTCTTTATATTCTACAATAAAATAGAGTTGTTGAAAGAGCAAATTGCACCAATGTAGAAATAAGAAGGAATATGTTTAATATGTAAAACTTCAACATGACTTTTAGATAGAAGCCATAGTTGAGATAGAAAGAATTTGCCTCAAGAAAATGCAAGGCTTTTAATTGTCACTAATTACTTAATCAAATCTCAAGATAAAAAAGCATCAAGTTCATATATAAAAATATCCCTATAAGGGCAATTACATCAATACATAAGCCCTAAGTAACAAAAAATATCTAAAATAAAATAAAAATATTCTAAAAACTTATATATCCTTAAAAAGAATATTTTCCAAACTTCAATAGCTCAAATATTATAATTGAACCATCCAAATAGTGTCAAATTTTATATAAAATATTTATGTAATTTAAAAAACTATCAAAACAAATTTTAATCACAAATTTATTATAAATATTAAAATATTATCAAAATACTAATAATAGCTTCAAACCTTGATTTACTTACATCCATATTTAATTTTTTTATATCTCATGAATTAATCATTTAAATACTACAAAAATTGGTATATAAATTTTTAACCTAACAATGTACACTTATGTTAGTTTTAAGCCAAAAAATTGTCCAAATACTTAAGCTATGGCTCTATTTATTATTATCAATAAAATAGTTCACTTACTACCTTTGAATTACTTATGCTATCTTCAATTTTTTATAATTCATTTATATAAATTCTAAATATAATAATTTTTATATAAAATATATAGGTCTTAAATTTTTTTCATGTAGCCACATCTTTCGATCTCCAAAAGCTGATGCATAATTCTTTATATCCTCAAAAGAATAATAGTATGTCTTAAAAGACCCTTCAACTTCAAATGTCTATAATTTCTTCATCCTAACTTCAAATCCTCTGACTTTTGTATACAAATTGTACCCCAAATCCTAAACCTACGATTCTTAATTTTGATTTTCAAATGCTTCTTTAAAAGTTTCCAAAATTCTTGATATGGTTGTAGACAACCTATTGAAAGCTTATTGGTCATGACTTTTGACCAATAGAGATGAAGACCTTCACTTCTTTCTTTCATCTATCCATATCTTACATTCATTCTTTTGAATAAGCTTTTTAGTAGTTTGAATCTTCATCTTTGAGCTTCAATATTCTCTTAAAATTTTATATTAAATATCTAAATTTTATATAATTTAAATATTTTAATCAAAATAAATAAACATAAAAATAATTTTTCTTATATCAACTCTCTTTAAATTAATCTACTAACCATTCTTATAAATATTAAGACTTATAAACATATCATATATTTTAATTAATTTTTATATATTATAAAAAATTATACTATAAAATTGTGATAAATACAATGTATATAAAAAATATGTATCCAACAAGTGTACTGAAATCAATGACTCAACAATGAGCTTAGAGTAGCAAAAAACCTTATATTTTAGACATGAAGATTTCTAAATGCATTGCTTACACAAAGGTACCAAATTGTATGAGGTTAAAATTTAATGTAAAAGATATAAAATGTGTATTTATTGGTTATTATAAAGGTACAAAGGTATATATGCTAATGTATTTAGAAACCAAGAAAATCATCAAAAATCATAATATTGAGTTTTTAGAAAAGTACATATGAGCAATTGGAGATGTATACAAGTAGAAGTAATGGTGTGTTTGTGGACACAACTTTAATTCTAACCTAGAAAAAAGAAAATAATAATAATAATGAAGATAGTGGAATTACAAACGAAGATGAAGAATGAAAGAAGATATACCAAAATTTGTCTATAATTTGTAAAACCTATAATGAAGACAATCAAGATATTGAAGATGATGATGATGAGGAATATTAACCTTTGAATATGAAGAGACAAATTTTAAGAAAGAAAAAACTTGAAAGAGACCTTAGAGTGTATGAAGGTGAATCTTCATTAAATAAAACGAGATGTCGTTAAAAGAAAGAAAATAACTTGGTGAATGGTGGAAAAATTATACCTTTCATTAAGTACATAAAAAATATGTCAATGTTGCATTTCTTACTAATCCATTGAATTTATGCAATGCAATGAAGTCCATGGATGTTATAAAGTAGGAGAAGGCAATAGAAGAAGAATATAAATTATTTATGGATAATAAAACATAGAAATTAATTCAACTTCTACCAAAATAATCTTTAATTGGTTGTAAGTAGATATTTATAATAAAAAGGAATGCAATAGAAAAGATAGTAAGATATAAGACTAGATTGATTGCTAAATGGTATTTAAAAGTTGCTAGTTTTGATTTCAATTAGATATTTATTCATGTGGAAAAATTCACCACTATTAGAACTATTATGGCAATTGGAGTAGCAATAAAGTTAGAGATACATCAAATAGATGTGAGAATAACTTTCTTGAATAGAAAATTTGAAGAATACATCTATATGGATTAATATCAAGGATTTATTAAAATAAAATAAAATAAAATAAAAATAAAACATCTTGGTTATAAATTGAAGAAATATTTATAGGGGCTCAAGCAATTATCAAGGATATAGTAGTAATATATTGATACATTTTTTTGTGAATGAAGGATTTATAAAGAATGAAGCTGATCACCTCATATACATAATTTAATCAAATAAATTCTTATTTATTGTCATCTTCTATATCGCTAATTTTATTATCTTAACTAATACTTTGAAAATGATCAATTGCTTGAAAAAAAAGTTAAAAAAAAAAAAAATTAGATGATTGATTTGAAAGAGCTTTATTATTATTTATGAGTGGAATTTGTAAAAGATTGTGTTAATAAGACCATTACAATGAGCCAAAGAAATAATATTGAAGAGGTATTAAAATAATTTAATATAGAGGAATATAAGCCTATTTCTATACCTTTAGAATCCAATTTAAAGTTGATGAAGCTCATAGATGAAGAAATTGCTGAAGTTGAAGGTCAAAAGTAAGATATTTCATATAAGATAGTAGTAGGTTGACTTATGAATGCAATGGTTAGTACAAGGATGGATCTTGCATATGTTATAAATGTTGGCATCCAATACATATAAAAAGTTAGACCAATCCCTTGAGCAACCATAAAAAAGATTATGATGTGTTTAAAAGGCACTTTATACTTTAAATTATATCTTGGAAGTAATAACATAACATTGCATGGTTATTATGATATACATTAGATTGAAGATACAAATGAAAAAAGAGCCAATAATTAGATATGTATTCTTTGTTGGAATAGAAGCTATTTCTTAGAATTATAAGAGACAAGCAAAAATTATAAGATTTACAATAGAGATGGAATATATGGCAACAAGCCATAATGCAATGGAGGTAATATGACAAAGATAATTTATAGAAGATATTAGATTAGTGCAATTAGAAAGAACTCTAATGAAGTGTAAAAATCAAGGATATCTTGCTTTCTTAAAGAACCCAAAACATCACTTAAGAACCAAACACATTGATATTTAACATCATTGTATAAAAAAAAAGATTGAAATAAGAATAATTGATTTAAAATATTATACAACAAATGATATGCTTGTTGATTTTTTTACAAAGATATTAGTGAAGAATAGATATTACATGTTAACAAAGGCATTAAGATTGAAAGTTTTTGACTAATAACAAAATAGGAGTATTAAAATAAAGAAATAAAAATAAAAATAGAATAATTTACTTTATAAAAGATGTTATCTTAAATTAATTATTAATAATTAGAAAATTAGTTTTTAATATAGAAAAAGACATCTCATGAATATAAGACATAATCAAAGGCCAAGAATCAAGGTCAAAAAAATAAATGATCAATTAGAAAATATCCAAAGACTAAGTAAGAGTATAAAGTATATATTATAAGATATCCTTGAGGTAGATGAATTAGCAAAGGATCCTACGACCATAAAAAATATGCCAAAGACTTATCTTTATAATTGATAAGATTCTAAAGAATATATTTGTTATATCCTTAGATGGATGTAAAAGTCAAAGGATAGAAGTTGTCATTAAGAATAGCAACCACCACTTATAAGTAATGAATGTTGGAAATGAAAGTCATCTTATTCCATATTCTTTTATTGATATTATATGTCGTAACTTCAAAAAATAATTATTTCAATATTACTCTTATTTATTTTAACTATTGATTTATGTAAACTATAGTTTCTTTTAATAATATTATTTTAATCAATATCAATTATTAAAATAATAATATTTCATTGTATTTTTTATATTAAACTTTTTAGCTATTTTATTAATATAAATATATTTTAGTATTTAAATTTAAATATTATATTTATATTAAAAATAAATATGATCTAATTTTTTATGTTTGTATATAAATATATTTATATATATATTATTTATTTAAATATAAAAAATTATTAAAATAAATATCTTATCATCTTATATATATATAAAATAAATATATACATATATATAGTATTTTAAAAAATATTATATATAATTTAGAAACTTTTTAATTTATATTTTATATATATATATATATATATATATATATAATCTTATATTTTTTCAAATGTATTGAAGAAATACAACAAATAAGATATAAGCAAGTAGAAATCAACAAGATTGCACATAAGAGAAGTGTAGAATGAGATACCTCCCTCTTCCAACACCCTTCATTTATAGGTAGAGTTTACATCTATTATGGCTAAACTTCATCTTCATCTATCTTTGCTTCATCCAATAAAATCCTAGCCGCCACTTAAAACCCTAGCCGCCACCTAAATCCTAGCCGATACCTTAGTTACTTCCCTTTACATTTTTGTTGCCCTTTCACCATTAACAACTTACCTAAGGTATTACTTATTTACTTTACTATACCTATGATAATACTTACTTACTTTACCATATCTATGATAATACTTACTTACTTTACCATACCTATGATAATACTTATTTACTTTATCACTCCTACTTTGTTATTAGTTAAAGATTATTAATCCTAGTCCTTTTATTAAATTTTCATGCCTATCCTTAATTAGTATTTTTATGAAAAAATCAGCAAGCATGTCTTCCGTTGCACAATACTTTATGTTAATTTCTTCCATTTCAATCTTCTCTCTTATGAAGTGATATTGAATGTCAATGTGTTTGGTTCTTGAGTAATGCTTTGGATTCTTTACAAAAGCAAGACATCCTTAGTTATCACACTTCATTAGAGTTGCTTTCATTTGCATGAGTTCAATGTCTTCTAAAAGTTATCTTAGCCAAATTGCCTCCTTTGTACCATGACTTGTTGCCATGTATTCTGCTTCTATTGTGGATCTTGCAATTGTTGGTTATCTCTTGCAATTCCATGAGATTGCTCTCATTCCAACAAAAAAACATATATCCTATTGTTAATCTTCTATCATTTGCATCTCCAATCCAATCTACATCACAATAACCATATAATGCAATATTACTCCCTCCAAGACATAATTTGAAGTTTAAAGTACCTTTTAAGTACCTCATGATCCTTTTGATGGTTGCCCAATAAATTGGTCTAGCATTTGACATGTATTGGCTCATAATACTCATTGCATATAGAAGATCCATGCTTGTGCCAACTATTGCATACATGAGTGAGCCTACTAGTACCTTGTATGGAACACCTTTCATTTCATCTTCAACCTCAGCAAATTCCTCATTTGTCAACTTTATCAATTTCAAGTTAGCTTCCAAAGGTGTTCCAATGGCCTTGCAATCCTCTATATTGAAATGTTTTAACACTTCTTCAATGTACTTACTTTGGCTCATTGTAATGGTCTTGTTACCACGATCTCTTACAAATTCCACTCTTAAACAATAGTGGAGTTCTTCTAAGTCACTCATCTCATATTCTTCTTGTAACTTTATCTTCAATCAATCCAATTTCTTCATGATGTTACTTAATATGATGAAATCATCAACATAGACAATGACAATTAATTTGAATTCATTTGATTGCATTACAAAAAATGAATTATTAGCCTTACTTTTTACAAATCCCTCATTCAAAAAGAATGTGTCAATACATTGGTACCATGTCCTTAATGATTATTTTAATCAATACAAGGATTTTTTCAAATTACAAACAAGGTGTTGTTTGCCATCTTCAACAAATCCTTGAGGTTGATCTATGTAGATATCCTCTTTCAACTTTCTATTCAAGAAAACCATTTTCACATCCATTTGATGCATCTCCAAGTCCATTCCTGCCCCAATTGCCACAATAGTTCTAATAGTGGTGAATTTGGCCATAAAAAAAAATATCTCATTGAAATCAATACCAAAAATTTGTAAATAGCCTTTGGCAACTAATCTTGCCTTATATCTCATAACATTATGCATTGCATCCCTTTTGGTTCTAAAGACCCATTTACAACCAATTGAAGATCGATTTGGAAGAAGTTGAGTCAATTTCCATATTCCATTGTCCATGAGTGATTTGTATTTATCTTCCATCGTCTTCTTCCACTTCATTGTATTACACAAATTCATTGAATTAGCAAGTACAAAATTGGCATGTTCTTCATTTATTTGAAAAAAGTTGTAGTTCTTCTACCATTCACCAAGTTGTTTTCTATCTTTCAAAGCATATCTGTTTTCATTTGAAGAAGATTCATCTTGTTGCACTCTATGCTTACTTTCAAGCTTCTTCTTTCTTAAATCTTGTCTTTTCTTATTCAAAAGTTGATACTCCTCATCATCATTATCATCATCATTATCATCTTCAAGATCTTGAATATCTTCATTACTGATCCTAGGAATTGTAGAGGCCTCCTTCTTCATCTTCTTTGCCTCTTCATCTTCATTCACACTATCTTCATTCTCATCATCTTCTTCTTTCTTTGCTGAAATTGAAGATGTGTACACAAACACACTATTACTCTCACTTTGATACATCTCCAAGTACTCACAAGCACTCTTATATTCCAAAAATTCTACATCATAACTTTTGATGATTTTCTTGGTATTCAAAAACATTAGTCTATATATCTTGGTACCTTTACAATATCCAACAAACACACATTTTGTACCTTTTGCATCAAATTTGGACCTCATACAATTTGATACCTTTACATAGGTAATGCATCAAAAAGTCTTTATGTGTGAAATATAAGATTTCTTCCCACTTCAAGCTTCTTTGAGAGTTTTTGATGTAAGTATACTTGTAGGGCACATATTCCTTGTATACCTTGTTGTCACTATGACTTTCGTCCAATACTTAAATCCAAGGTTTTGTGCATATAGCATACTCCTTGCCATCTCCACAATGGTGCGATTTGTTCTTTCAACAACTTCATTTTATTGTGGAGTGTATAAAATAGAGGTTTGTCTTGCAATGCCTTGAATCTTCAAAAATTCATTAAAATGCTTTGACATGTATTTACCTCCATTGTTCATGTGCAATACCTTGATCTACAATCACATTACTTTTTTACAAGTGCTTTTAATTTCTTAAATCTAAAAAAGTACCCATTCTTATATTTAATGATATAAATCTACATCTTTCTTAAAAAATTATCAATGAATGTGATAAAATATCATGTTCTTCCTATTAATGGCATCCTCATAGGTCTACAAACATCCAAATGTACAATCTCAAAAAACTTGTTGGCACGTATTGCTACTCCACTTAGAAATGAGGCCCTTTGTTGTTTGCCTTGGATGTAACCTTAACAAGCAAGTGTATTGGCATTGTACCTAAATTGACCAAGATCCATACCACTTACTATAGATTAGAGTTCTTTCATCTTCTTGGCATTCAAATGACAAAGGCATCGATGTCAAATGCCAAACTTATCTTGATCAAGTGAAAACTCAATAAATGCGATATCTTCAACTCCATGCACCATCCTAGACTTGATGAAGTAAAGGTTGTCATGTCTAAAGCCCTTGGCAACATTATTTCTATCCAATGTCTTTTTAAAGCATCCATTATTATCAAATTGTACTTTACAACCATATAAAATTAATTTATTCATGAAAAAGAGATTTTTCTTGATTTTGAATATATGCAAGATATCCTTCAATCTAATCCTCCTCGTTTGTCCTCTCACAACAATTTCTACTACAATAGAACCTATTCCAATAGCTTTTATTATGCCATTGTCTTCCATAAAGACATTTGATGTTAAAATTTCTTCATGAGTATAAAATGAATACTTGTATGGTGTGCTATCCTTGATAGCACCAGAATCAACAATCTACTTAGATATGACAACCATGGAGGTGCTTTTACTTGTCATGAAAGCGAAATAATCTCTTTTAAATTACTTATGTATATTGTTAGTACTTTCTTTATCTTTTTTTTTGGCCTTGTAGTAATTTTGTACAAAATGATATGATTTTCCACAAATAAAGCAAGTTTTGATATTATCTCATTGGTATGAAAGATTGTCCTCGCTTTAACATCAGTAGAGTACTAAATCTTCACTTTGAGGCTCTTTTTTTTTCCTCTTGGTCACTTCACAAGTAACTCTTGCCATCTTGTAGTCCATTGTAAGTTCCTTGAACTTCATGGACTCCAATGCCACAACGAGATAGTTGTAGGACTCGAGAAGACTCATCAACAAGATCATGCCAATATCACCCTCTTCTAAAGGCTTGTCAATAATTGCTAGTTGATTTGTAAAAACCTTTACCTTATTGACATGACCCATGAGATCTTCATCTTCTTTTATCTTATAAGTAAAGAATTTCTTCCTTGTGAAGATGATGTTGGATAAGTTCTTCTTTTCATATATGTTGCAAAGAGTCTTCCTGCTTCTATTAGTCCTTTGTAAGAGATGATGTGAGAAAAGTGGGCTTCATCCAAATTATTGGCAATTATTCCAAAAGCCTTCTTTTTATGTCTTTTGAAGTCCTTCTTGTCCTTAGCATCTGTATGTATGTTTGGAGCATCTTCACTTTCATCTATAATATCCCAAAGGTCCAAAGACGCCAACAAAAGCTCTATTTTAACCTTCCAATGGTAGAAATTTTCTCCTCTAAACTTTTCAATCACTCTCAAACCTTCATCCTCACTAGAAGCCATGTCTTAAAAGAACTTTATCTAAAAATATCAAGAAAATGGGCACTATGAGCTTGATATCACCAAAATAATTTTATACTCAGAATTTCAAAATGCCTTCTTGTGAACAAATGAATGCTTTCTCACTCAAAACACTCTCAGTTCAAGCAATGAAGCTTTAAAGAAGTATGTATATTCCAATAAATCTCACTATCATGAATTCTCACTCTTTGGAATCAACTATTTCACTATACACTTAAGATAAATGAAACAACATTAGCAAGATAAAAGATATTTTCAAGGTCTTTCTATAATGTCTTAAACTCTCAATCTTAGGAGATAAGAACCCACAAAGCAATGTTAGAGATCTATAAGGTCAAAGTCAGCACTTCTTCATGTCCAACATGCAAGTTTTAATCTTAAAAATCCTAACATCAGCAAACACTATAAGATCTATTCCACACAAGTACAATCACAATAAAATGATATTAACTTACTTGAATGGCACAACAAAGTGTGAGTGGATCCATAACCTATTGAATAAATACAACAAGCAAGATATAAGTGAGTAGAAATCAACAAAGTTGCACACAAGAAAAGTGTAGAATGAGATACCTCCTTCTTCTAATATTTTTTACTTATATGTAGAATTTACATCTATTATGGCTGAACTTCATCTTCATCCATCTTTGCTTCATCCACTAAAATCCTAACCGCCACTTAAAATCCTAGCTACCACCTAAATCCTAGCTACCACCTTAGTTACTTCCCTTTACTTTTTTGTTGCCTTTTGACCATTAACAACTTACATAAGGTAATATTTACTTACCTTAAAAAACCTATGATAATACTTATTTATTTTAAAAAAATTTACTATTTTTTATTTTTTAAAAGTTATTTAAATTATATATATATATATAATTATTTAATTTTATTAGCTTAAACTTTGAAATTTTTTCTAATAATGCTTTAAAATAAGTTTATAATTTAGATCTTTTTTAATTTTTAATATTTAATATGAATTTTATTTTATATTTTTTTAATAATAATACTATTGAAATTATTTTTCATGCTATTTTAATTAAAGCTTATACTTCTAAAAAATTAAAAATAGTTATAATAAGATTAAATAATTAATAAATTAGTTAATTATCTAATTTATCATCTTAATTTTATATAACTTATTTATTTTTAGAAATAAAGTTTATTATATATATGATATATTTAACTTTAAATTACCTCTTTTATATATTCTTATATAAATTTTAATACTACCTTAAAAAAATTATGACTTGCAAATTTATTTTATTTTATTTTATTTTTTTTAATGATCATGTACATTAAACATTGTAATACATGACAATAAAAAAAATATTTGAGATAAAAGTGATGGTTGAAAAGTGGGAATAGAGAGGTAGTCCTTAAACAAAATTCAGCACCTACATATGTCAATGTAAATCAGTGAGGGCCCACTTAAGAATGGCTTTTGAGTTTCTAACCCATGTGCCCTACAACTTACTTGCCTCCTTCCTAGTTCTCCTAAGTTTCTTTTAGTCATTCTAAAAAATCTGATTAATAGTTGTAATTGCATTTGAGTGGCATTTTCAATCCAAAAATTTACAATAGCAAAACCAATTGATTGAATAAAAAAGTTTTTGTAACACATAGTAATAAAGATCTATAAGTGACATTGATTATACATTACAGATGTTGACATCAATAGCTACAACAAAGGAGAGCTCTTTCAATGGAAGACTTTGTTTTTAAAAATCAAAGAAGTAGCAAAACCAAAAAAAATTAGAGAGCAAAAAGCACCACTATAAAAATTAGTTTTATTTTCTTTTTTTCTTTTTTTTCTATGCAAGATTAGAGTAGATTGAGTAGATGGTAGGCAAGAACCAAGTAGTAGCTTGAGAATCTTTTTAAGTGTAGAAAAGAGCCATAGTAATGATTCTTATAGCCTTTGGAAGTTTAAATACATATGATTCTATTGGTACAATATACTAGTAATATCAATATTGATTCCATACATTATATAAGTTGAATATTATAATTTAAATATCTAGAATTGTTGCACTATCTTTTATTGAAGTAAATATTATTAGTTATATTTTAGAGCAATTTATGATGATAAAATATAGTTTTTAATTCAAATTATAAGATAAATTTAATTAAGAGTTGTTTATAATTGATAATATAAAGTGAAAGATGTATTTAATAAGAACAAAGAAGAAAAACAAAGAGCAAGTAAAAGAAAGAAAAAGAAACAATTGCACGTAAGAGCAAATTTGGCATTATCAAGATGGATCATGCTTATAATATAGAAAATGTAAGTATATTTTCTAATATTATTTAAAGAAGCAACATAACTACAAAATAAAGATCATAGTTGTCAAAGAAGACAATACATTAGAAAAGAAGTTTTTCAACTACAATAAGGATTATGTGGCTGGAATCATATGCAATACTTAGTAAGGGTCTCATTTTCTCTTCAAAATCTTTATCATATTTTAGTATAGATATTTATTCAAGATTAAAAAATTACAAAGCCTCTATTATATTGATTTAGAAACCACAACTTGTATTTTAGATAAAAACTTTGTGAAAAGATATGAAATACCTTTGGTAAAAAAAACTAAATCTATGCATATAGAAATCATAGATAGTTGTCTTTTGTCTTTTAGAGATATTACACATGAAAATAATGTTGTATATATAAAAATAAATGGTTATGATAGGTTAATCATATTTAATATTATTAAATATTTATTTAATTTACTAATTTTAGATTTTATTATAGCTAAAAAATATAATCCATAAATAGATTGTATTTCTTGTAAGCTTGATTTTTTCCAAAGCACAACTATGATCTTTATTAACCAAATAGAAAGTCATAAGTCTAGTATAATCAAACTCTTATTTTTAGGTAGAAGAGCTTTTATGTATATTGCAAAAAAAATGATCATCTTTTATTATTCATGCTATATTTATTTCTAATAATGGAATAATTTTAAATTATATTTTAATTTATTATAATAATTATCAAATTATCTTTGATGAAATAGATGTAAATATTTTGACAATACATTGTCATTATGAATTCTTAATTAATTTTTAAGAAAGAGCTTAATTTCCATTTCAACCAATCTATAGGTTATTACAAAATGATTTGGCTTTACTTCAAAAATATATTAATATTAACTTAGCTAGGATTTTTATAAGCCATTCAAAATCTCTAGCATGAATTTTTATCTTATTTGTGAAGGAAAAAAAATTGATCATTGCAAATGAATGTGGATTATTAAAGAATCAATAAGTTTATTATTAAGAATAGATACCCCCTATCTTTCATATTAGGACTATTCGATCAATTAAATAAAATGAAGATCTATATAAAAATAGATCTAGAAAGAGCACATAATCTAGTAGATATTCAAAAAATAGATGAATAAAAGATATATTTCAAAACACGTATGAATATTTTAAATATAATGTCATGCATTTCGGCTTCACAAATTTTCCAATTACTTTTCAACATCTAATGAATATTTTTTTTCAAGAATTTTTAGATGAATTTATTTATAAGTATGTAGATAAAATTTTATTCTATTTTAATAACACAAAAGAATATGAACATCATATTTGTCATTTGTTATAATTTAGAGATGCAAGATAATATACTAAGATTAAAAAGTATATATTTCACACAATTCAAATTGATTTCTTAAGTTATTTCAATTTAAACGATAGACTTATGATAGATCTAAAGAAATTTTAAGCTATTATAGACTGGAAGATTCTAAAAACAATATAAGATGTCTAATATTTTTTGAGATTTGTCAATTACTATCTATTTTTATAAAAAATATTTATCAAGTTCCAAATCAACAGACACATTTGACTTCTAAAGAAAAATTTCAATAGAACAAAAAAATTGAAGCATCATTAGAAGCTTTGAAGACAAGTTTTACTAAAACACCAATCATATATTGCATTAAAATTTATAATGTATTTTTTTAAAAAATGAATACATTCGATTTTTCTTTTAGTTTGGTATTGTCACAAATGGAATTAAATGATAAACCTCATCCATTAGTTTTTTTATTAAAGAAAATTTTCAGAAATTGAGATTAAGTACAAGATCCACAACAAAGAATTTTTTGCAACTATAGATATATTTCAAGAATAATGTCATTATCTAGAAGATGCTTTTAATGTAGTAACTATTTATATAGATCATAAGAAACTCAAATATTTCATGTTAGTACAAGTTTGAAATTATTGCAAAGCATATTGGACCATATCCTTGTAAAAATTGCTATTTAATATCATTTATCTATCATATAACTAACATTTTTTTATTAGATGCAAATTTTAAATGTCCTTATCTTGCACCAAAAGAATGATATATAGTCTTTAATTAACAACTAAAAATTCTTTTGAAGCCAAAGAAATTCCATCTTTAAGCAATTTATTCAACATTGAATATTGATTTAATATTTCTTAGTCAAACTCAATTGAATATGTCTTCAAATCTTCTTATGCATGATATTAAAAATAATTCTTTTAGATTTTGTGATACTTCTAAGTTTGAATTCAAGGACAATATTCTTTGTTTTGAAGGATGCTTATATATGAGATTATTACATAGAAGAATAAAAATTATAATATAAAATTAATTCTTGCAATAATAATCTTTATCAAATTTTTATAATATTGAGTTTTGATACAATATTGAATACTTCTATACTAGTATAACATTTGAGACTATTTTCTTTAATGACTTTACAAAAACTTATATATATATATATATATATATATATATATATATATATATATATATATATATAATCCAACATTTATATAAATTTACAATATCCACATATCTTATATAAAAAATAAACACTAAATCTTTCTAATATATATATATATATATATATATATATTTATATTTAACATATATATAATTAATAATATATATAAATTGATATTATTAATATGTAATATATATAAATATATATTATATTATATTATTAATATATAATATCTATATTAAATTTATATTAATAATATATATATATATAAATTTAAAATATATATAATTGCAAGATCCTTGCACAAATATAGAAACAAATTCATCTCTTTTGTTCTAAATCGAATCTTTTCAGCATAATTCAACTAAACGGTGAAAAGATACCTTCGGAGACGCCAGCAAGAAAAATCCACGCTCAAAGGTCTGAGCTGGCGCCTCGAGAAAAAGCGGGCCGGGTGGGGCTCGATCCAGGGTGGGAATACCCCCTCGATGAGCGAGACCCGGTCTCTCTCTCTCTCTCTCTCTCTCCCTCTCTTGCTTTCTCTCCTCTGCCTCACCAAGTCTTCGAAACTCTGCTCGTCGAGGAATCCACGCAGTTCACACTGCCTGATCGGAATTGCTGTAACGAATCCACTGCGACGTATTCGCTCTGCATAGCACGCTGGAGCACCTCGTTGATGTTTGAATTATGAATTTTCGAACAATTTTTTGAGGGAATTTCGAGGGGGAGGTTGGGGATTCGGTGTGGGATCCTCGAGAGGTTTGTGTTTTGAGGGTTGTGCGTGCAGTCGGCCATCATGTACACCGGAGGCCAGCTGCCGCCCAGCTTTATGAAGCACCTGCGAGCGGATGCTGTGGAGGAGGCGGAGGAGGAGGCTGTATCAAGTGGCGTCGTTGCCAAGGCTCAGCACAATGGCCTGCCGAACGTGTTAGTTACGAATGACGATGGGATCAATGCGCCAGGATTACGGGCCTTGGTTGCCGTCTTGATCGAGGATGTGAGCTGTAACGTCTTCATTTGCGCCCCGGATTCGTGAGTTTCTTCCCTTGTCAAATTCGAGACCACCCAATAGATACTGTAACCATGGATGACTGAGTATGGTGGGAGGGCCAAGTGGGATTTAATATGCTTGGGCATGCAGTGTTCAACACATAATTTTTTATTTTGATTTTTTTACTGAAAACTAGGAATTTTATGCGGTTCTACCAGTTCTAAGTGCGAATCTGTGGAAGTGGAAATACAAGACGTTGATCCTTTATTGATTTTTGCTTCGAATTTCAAGGCACTCGATCTTTACTGTAATTTCCGTGTTTTTGTTGCAGAGAACAGTCAGGCGTGTCTCATAGCATTACACACAGGAGCGTTTTAGAGGTTTCGTCGGTGAACATCCTGGGCGCCACAGCATTTGAAACCTCCGGTAAGTCCTTGGTTGTCTTATGCCGAAGTCGTCAACATCCGTTATGTTTAGCATGCGTCCGGAGTTTTAAGCTAAAGAACTTTCTATTTGTTCATCATTAGTTTTCTGGGCGGATTTCAGCATGGTTGCTAATACGGTTATTGTGGTGCAACCCTAATGCATCGAAAATTCTGTTCAGACGTTTACAGGCACTTTTCATAATTTTAGTATTTGATTGTGGATCACCTAAGAATTCATCATTCGCAATGTGTACAATGTCTTGATGATGATAATGAATTGTCCAATTCTACATTGCTTACGATAATTTGTCGCTGTCTTGAGCAGGAACCCCTGCTGATTGTGTCTCGTTGGCATTGACATCGTCTATTTTCCCATGGGCGAAACCGACCTTGGTAATATTATCCCTATTATAGTCTGACGAAGTTGTGGGGTTGTATTACAGACTTCTTGACAAAAGCCATACGCTTTTGTTCAGAGGTCCCTGCTGATGGTTCGTCTGTTTGGGGTCTTTCGACCTGCTGCTGGTCTTCAGAGAACATTTCCACAAGGGTAATCTAACTTTTTATGGGGTTGGAAATTCAGGTGGTCAGTGGTATCAACAAAGGCTCCAACTGTGGTTACCACATGTATGCCCTTTACATTCTTACCGTACTTTCAATCTTGATAACTAGAAATGACTGCCAGTGTTCAGAACGCATCTTTTGCTGGAATGTCCTGCTAAGCTCGTAGGTATGATCTTTACCAATAACTGTAGAGAAATGGGTGAACATGACATGTCCGTGGATGCATAGTCCGATTGAATGTATTGCAGTATTTATACAACTCTATAACTGTAGAGATTGAAATTATTTTGGAGTCTAAGAGAGATGATTCGCGCAGTGTATACTCAGGTACAGTGGCAGGAGCACGTGAAGCATTTATCAACGGTGTACCCGCGATTGCACTTTCTCTAGACTGGTACCTTATAATACGCAGCCTTTTTCTTATGTTCAAATTGTGGTATGGCCTTGTACGATTTCAGCATCGCTGATCTCGTATTTGAAATTCAGATTTTGTTTCTGCATCCTGCCACCCAAGTCAGAGACTTTAAATTCAGTTGTTAAAACATGTTCTCCTGTTTGCTGATATCCTCTGAACGTCCAGGAAAAGAGGAGGCAAGAGCAATGATAACGATTTTAAATCAGCAGCAACTGTGAGTCTTCCATTGATAAAAGCGGCTCTGCGAGACATCCAGGGAGGAATATATCCCGAAGGTTTCTTTTTTAATGTTGATATACCAACAGATCCGTTGGAGCACAAGGTAAAATGAACATCTTTCCTTTTTTACAGTAATTAACTGTACATTGTTCCAAGAATGGCCAAATTTCGATTCCTTCGCAAGGACACAGACATTTATGTGCGAATTGCGTTACATGTAAAACCCAACTTCTGTTACAGCCTCTTTCTTTGGGATGCGCACAACGTGATAAATTGATGTTAGGTCTTTAGTCTTCATTTTAACAATTAGGGGCAGGAATCCCGTCTGTGCTGTGAGACTGACCTTAATTTCTTGAGTGCTCTTATTGGCTAGATGCTCATCCAGTAGGACCATGAATCTGGCAGGGGTACAAGGTGACAAGGCAAGGTACTTCCCGATTGCCCTTAAAATGGAAGAAAGTGACTCAGGAGAAACGTATGCAAATGCTGAAGGACTCGGGCATTGGTCTACAGATGGCACAGCTTGGACTTGCTGCCTCTGCTGCGGTATGTATCTTCATATACAGCATTTTAATATGCATGGATCGGACTGTTATTCCTACACTGTGTCGCTTGGTTTGGCTTCTTGCAGTTTCAGGAGCTCCCATATTTGCTTGTGTATTCGACTTATTGTTTGGAAGTCAGAGAGACAGACTTGTGTGCTGAAGAGGGGTAAGAGTGGCAATTATATCTTGTAAATGAACATGTACGTTGGTGCGTATCGTGTCATTAATGGATGCTGTAATTGATGTGAGCAGGGAGCAGCCAGGCGTGCCAATTTTAAGAAGCAAAATCCCGATGTTGAATCAGTAGGGGCTAATGAAGAGCCCGACAAGGAACCTTCCCCAAGGATGCGCTTTCGTCTAGAAGTAAGTCTATTGCGTATCTCGCTTTAAGCTCAGATGCATATCACCATGCGCTCATCTTACCACTCATCTCTTATTTTTGCATGCGTTGCCAACCATGTGTCATTTATTTCTAATGTTTATTTCTGTCGGCTGTCTTGCATTCACTTCCGGGTTCTGACTTAGAATGTTTGCTCGCAAACCCCTTATTTCGGTTTCTGTCGCACGTGCACAGGGATCGGAGCAAGAAATTGGAGAGGTTGCCCCTGATCATGACTTTGGAGCGTTGGAACTAGGCTATGTAAGTAGTCTAACTCCTTAAATTTAGAAGTCTATTGGCTTCTCTATTTCCTTCGCCTCTAGGATTTCAATGTGTCTGGGTAGTAAGAGTGTCCCTATTTATTTCATGTATTTCTTGGCATGCTTGAGTTTTTCTCTTTAGGCTTGCTTTCTTTCTTTCCAAAAAAAGTTAATGGACTTCCTGTAATCAAGTCTTGTTTCTTGTCGAATCGCAATCATTCTCACACTAACTCCAAACACTTATATCATGGCCTGGGGTAATGAGTGCAGGTTACGGTAACGGCCGTGAGTCTGGATACGAATGTGGAGATTAATACGCGTGGCCAAGTCGAGGATTGGGTAGCCAGTGTAGTTCCAGTCTCCCCTGCTTCTGCTTTATAAGGTCCACTTCGATCTGAAGAATCTAAGAGACCTTTTTATTGTTAGGCTCCACGATTGGATCAGTCTCTTGCAGTGTATCTATTTTTAAGACTATGTGCTGGGAACAACCCTGCACCTGCACAGTAGTTTGTGGGGTTATGGCTTATCAATTCGGCAGGTATAGTCCCTTCAATGCTTGTGAAGTGTTGACGGTTCTTGATAGTCATGGGGCCAAGTAGTCGAAAGTCTTGAGCTTTGCACTGGCTCATCAGATGAATGTAGGGTTTGGTTTTGTTTTTGTGACCATTCCATCGCAGCTGGGCTGCTGTATTGCATCACGGGCCTTCGCCAATTTTTGGAGACTAATCTCCAATCTCCAAGTCTGGGACAAATGTAAATGCTCCCAATAGGAGCTTTCACCCGTCTATTTCTAGCTTTTAAATTCTGACAGTCAAAAAAATTTGTCGTTATCGATCTGTGGGAAGGAGCAGCTTCACATTCCAACATGTTCGTTGCCATTTTTGAGAAAGTATGTATTCTATTATAAATATCTAAAAGATTATCCAAACATCTTGGGGAAAATGCAACCGCATGCTGCCCACACCTGCCGCTAGTGGTACTAGCTTCTGTTGTACTTTTTCAAGTGCTGGACTAGGAAGATAACCAAACCTTTCAGAAACAAAGTACAATACCTATGACGTACCTGCCAGTCATACAAGTTGTGCTCTGCGAATGATTTCGTCCGGCTGTAATTCCTTGGGAATCCCATGGATTATTCTCATATAAGTGTAGTCTCAAAGAGTGTTTTGCCAACTATGATTCATCACCCAGAATCACACCTATTTACAGCGAATATGGATACTTCCATAAATTCAACGTTATGTCATCTGTGACTACTTCCATAAGATTGAATCATTTCGGCCTTAAAATCCGGCACCAATTACGTAAGGTGGGGATTCCTAAGGACCGTGAAAGTCTAATGAAGGGAGAAGTGATGTGATGGTTAACAAGGCTCCACAAATAGTGTGAAGACTGTCTTTTAATGAACCAGAGACAAGTGTTTTTTGTCATCATCACATCACTTCTCCCTTCATTGTGAGTCGCGAGGCGCCCGGCCAGATATGTGAATCCCTAGGACTTCAAATCAACATATATTCACAAAAGCAGATACCCCTGTGAGTTGGTTCAAGAAATATCCTCCCTGTACATTCCAAAAATAGTTTGTACAAGGAAACGAGTTTAAAGATCGAGCAGAGTAACTGGATCGAATAATTAGTACATGGCATGCTACACACTGGCAGAAAATAATTTCTAAACGAAGCTATGCAAGCAACTTACGAGCAAGAGACAAGCACCGCCCGTGCTCGAGCATCATTGGTTTTTTATTTACATTTTTATTTGTAATAAATTTGGGGTGGAGTTAATTTCCACGATTCCGAGCAGAGGCGTTTGGAGCCCATAATAGTGAAGAGGATTGTGAGACAAAGCAGGGTGCAGACTCTGGTAGGTATTTGCAATCGATAGCATCATAAAACACATCCTCCTTTTCAAGTTCACCCCTGAGAAACAAGCCACACCTATCCAGAACTACGCGGCATTTCCCAACACATCCGCGGAGGGCTTCAAATCGTACGCAAGGCCTCTGTCCACCTGTCCTCTGTACCCATTTCTCCCTCTAGATCTGACCTCCAAGGAAAATACAGTGGTGGCTAAGTGCTGCGAAAATTCGCTGGTCCATTGCATTTCATTCATCATTTTTTGGGGGGATTCTGCTGTTTTGCTCAATTAACATGGACAAAAGACCTCTATCGCATTCTTCAGATCAGTTTAAGAAACAACGAACTGTATAGAATTGGACATGTCTTCTGAAACCTGACAGTTTCCATGGAACAATTGGAAACTACCAAATCATTCGACCGAGTCCCAAGTCGTAGCAAAGTGCTAGAGCAGAGCGCATTCATTCTTCTCCTTCTTACATCTCCCGTGACTTCAACTACCCGTGTTAGTAATTGATACAAAATGGGGACAATGATACAATAGTTGTAAACATACAATAGTTGTAAACATATCATAGGGACAATGATACAATAGTTGTCAAAATTGTTAAAGTTTCAAATTGTTTGAAATCAATCTTTGTTAAAACAAATGGTCTACATTGGTTCATTTGTGTCCATTGAGTAATTTTTTTAAATATAATTTATTGGTAAGCAACTAACAAAGATTAGGATTTGAAGTTGCCTTAGATAGAAATGGCTTATTGGTTTGGTTTAAAAACATTTCTTGTACCTTTTAGTCTTTATTTGCTATTGTATGGCAAAGAACCCTTGTCACCATTAATGGTGACGAATGTGTTGGATCCAATTATTGACTATGATGATTCAAGAGTTTTGGCTCAAGTATTACATGATTAAGTTTAATATTTTTAGGATGCCACACCAATGGCTATAGAAAAACTTGGCAATGATGCAAAACAAAGATGCCTTGAAGTATGCACAAATTAGAAGTGGGGATTACACACTTCAACTTTGATTTATTTATCTTTTTCTTTTGTTGTCTTTTCTTTAGTGATTGCAAGAAATTTGGACAATAAAATCATTACCACAATCAATTCTAAGATTTTGACTAATTGCAAAAAATTCTTTAAACCTCATTTTTTTAATCTTCAATATTTTTATTTTTGTTATTTGTCATGCACATTAGATGCATCCTTCCTTACTATATTAACATACTTAAGAACTTGAAAGCACTGATTTATTACAAAACATTTAAAACATAAGTAGAACTTAAAACTATGTCTTATTCTGTGTATTTTAAAAGAAAACATATTGATACTTACAGAAAGAGTTAACACAGAATATAGAATTCTAACTTTTCCAGTTACTTTTTTATGTACATAAAATAAATAAACAAATTTTAGATTGAAAAAGCAATAAGGATAACAAACCAAAGACGATAGTAGATGATTCTCTCTGAGAAGATTGAGAAAGCTACGTGCAACTTGACAATTATGATTTTTGTTATTTAAAAAATTATTTTACACTATTATTATGTCCTTTTCCTCACAGGCATGGATTTTAAACAAGTGCCAATGTTGTCCCCTTCGTAGACTGATCTGACCATCTCATTAAGATCTTCTTACTGACAGATAAGCCTCGACTGTTCCATCCTGATTCTGGGCAATAATTCGGGCCTCTCCAGGTTCACGGAGCTGTAGTCGAGCTGTTCCAACATTCTGGTGGGGATTCCAATCCTGCACCAAAACGAAGTGATAAATCGCGCGTCCCGTCGCGTGGTACATGGAGGCAAGCTCCAACAACTGCATGACGAAAGCGAGTTCACGGATGTAACCGTGCGTAGGATTGCTGTACCTCGACTTCTACGCCGCCCTAACTAGTGTCTCGGAATTCTGCGCGGAGCAGTATTGGACTCGTTTTTGTGCATACTTCAGAGCTTGCCGTCCCAGTGAAGCTCCCCACCCCCCGAGGAGCCCGATGGATCGACCTCCATTTTAAGTATATTTCTGTCATGGATTTAGCTAGGTATTTGGTAGCTGGAAGCGAGAGTGTTAAGTGATCGGCAGCGGAGCACAGATGAAGGTGGCGAATCCGGTTGAGGAGTCATGGCGAGTACAATTGAGGGCTATTTGTACAGTTTCGGTCCGAGTCGACAAGGAGGAGTCTACTGCATTCAGACATTCTGCGTCTTGTCAGGCCGCCACTTCTCACAGTGTCGGCACAAAGGAGATCTGGTGCGTTGCCTTCTCTATCGGTGTGCTTTGGTTTGATCGGATCACTAATTGTCCAAGAGTTTTAGAGCTGCTGTGCGTAGTTCCTCTGGTGTGGGTCGGGATCTGCAAGGCCGTGAGGAAGAAGAGCAGCTGGTCGTAGGAATACAATAACTTATCTCATTGGAATGTTAATAATCCTTCAAAATGGTTCAAATTACTGTGGAAGGCTCAGAGTTGTCCAATTCTTCAAATCCCAACATTGCATCGGGCAATTTCAGAGTCTAAATTCAATCACAGCATGGTATCCTGTAATGATCAAACTTCCTCTAACTATTGACGGAGAAATATTATTACATCGGTTGATTTTTTCAAATTATAATGCTCTCAATTGCAGACTCTTTGATTTTATTGCTGTGTGCATTGTTTTTTAAAGAGCTCGGCTTTTATGGATGGTGCATTTGAATGTGGATTTCTTCTCTAAAGAATAAGTGGAATGGATCGAACATGATTTTCCAACCTGGTATCCACTTTTTTCCGCTTTTACTTAGCAGTTTGTCAAATTCTGACCTATGAAACATATATTCTGAAGCTGTAAAGCATAGAGATGGAGGAAAAGGTAAAGTGGTGAGGAAGTCTTTTAATTCAGCTGAAAACGAAGTAAATTTTGACAACTCTAGTTCTTTAAAATTCTCTGACGATTAGAAACGAACTCTTCTAACCTTTGGAGTACATTCTTTTCATCAGTCAGTGTCTAGTTATGTCGATCAAAGTGCTGCTGATGGTCATTATTATCAGGTCACACTACGATCCGGAATCCTCGACGTGGATCATCGTGTCGAAGACACAGGCAGACAGATTGTGAACGACAAGGTATATTTACATCATATTTTCATATGTGATTCTTAGAATCAGAAATTCTTGTGTGTGTTAGGTCTCAATCTCTCTTGTGATTGCAGGAACTCCGTCCATGTGCAGTGATTGTCAAATGTAGTGTTTTCATACGATTGAGTTTTTACAATAGTACTCTTTTCAATATAAGCGAACAGAAGACATTTCAGTATATTTAACCTGAACAGCGCGTGATAGTATATCTTTGCGTCATAAAGAAGTTTCCACAGTGCTCTCGTTGATAATATTCATGACTGTTCGTTGCAGCATGTATCAATGGAAGAACACAACTTCTGGAGTGCATGACAAATGCCAATAAGTTTGTATAGTGTGCAATTTATTGATTTGCTTTTTTTTTTTTTTTTTTTTTTTTTTTTTTTTTTGTGGTTTTCATAATGAAACAATGGAATTATCTGCTTGTATCGCAGGTTTTGTACACACTACGCCTATACAATGTGACTGTGACTGATGCCAAGAAGGAGGTTCTTGTAAGTCTGGAAATAGCGAGCACACTATCTTTTGTTGATACCTTGGCATGCTAGTGATACGCCTCTGCAGAATTTTCTCTAGTGGCAATGACAGGAATCCGTCAACTAATTTGAGGGAAAGCTGGAAAGAAATGTGTAGGTATTACATGGAAAGCTGCTGTATACTTTCAATGTAATTAACCCAAAACGTTGTTGAGCGTGTTAGTGCGCCTCGCTGATTATTAACAACTTTGGTCACTAGGTTGGAGCTCTGAATAGTGAGGAAATTGCAGAGTGGCTGAAGGCTTTTACTTCCTCTCTTGGACGGGTTAGTCGAAGCCTCACCAATTAGTAGTCAGATATTTTTTTTATACCTTTCTCATATTCACATCTCGTTTGTTTTATTTTTGTTTTTTTGTTTTGTTATTATTTTACTGTTCTTATTAATGTTGGCCGATTTACTCTAATTGGTTTGGAAATGTTCAGCCATTTGAATTTGTCCCGGCTGAGCCATGTCCTTCCACTATCAGCCCTGCATACGCTCATCTTGGCGAGCAATTGTAAGAGTCAATACTCGTCAGTATTTTAAGTTGATAAACTTTAAAATAATCGCTAATATGTTTGCATTAGTAAACATGTTGAATCTTAGATCTGTCGTTGACAACGTTATCGTCTCGCGCTAACCGGAAGCAATGGTAAAAAGTTACAAGTTCTTACACGTTGATGTCCTTCGCCTTTTGCTCATTTTGATTCACGAAACTCATTTATGCAATGTGCTGGAATGCTATGCATGAAGTGTGGGCGATACAAGTCCAGCAGCGTCACCAAGGCTGGAACCCGAGTCACCCATGTTTCATTGGCAGAGAGAGAAATCTTACGCCAGCTTGACTACCATTGGCCATGGTCAATTTATCTCTTTGTGTTAAAGGAGCTAAATAGGTTTTCTATTTTAGACGTATTGGCTGTACACAACATCTTTTTTAGTTTGGATTGATGTAATGAAAAACGAATAGATAATTCATTGTGCAACTGGTTTTTCCTATGTTATCGCTAAAAGAGAATGAGCTCACGACTCGTGTATTGGCTTGGGCAGAATCGCCAACTCTAGCAAAGAGCTCCAGTTCTCAAAGATTTACAGATCTCCAATCAACAGATGGTGGGCAGGCGTCAAAATGGAAGTTAGTGCGCTGTGAAAATGGTACTCCTTGTTTCATTTCAGTGTATGGATAACACTTGCAAGATTACAAACATGGCCCTGGTCGAGCTGATTTCTGGATTGGTCAGTAATTTCACAGGGTTGACTGAGGTGAGCAAGTCTACAAAAATCGTTCATTACTTATGGGAATTTTTCAAACTGAAGCAATGATGGGTTTGTATCTTACGTGCAGGATTGAGATTCTTTAAGGAAGCTTCGAGCTTTCCTTTTGTATACAAGGTATTCTAGCTTTCAGGCCATGACTCATATGTCTGCCTTCTTTATTAGCGCTGTATTGTGTCTGTAAAATTCAATTTAACTGAATTCGATTTCCAAGGGTACTTGTGCCGTGGAATATGTTAGAACCTTGATGCAAATTTTGCTGTGAATGACTGCAGTTACCAGTTATGAAAGCAGTCGGAGTGGTGAATGCTCCTGCTGATCAGATATTTAATCTTATTATGGACTATGGACCGGAACGTCAGCAGTAAGTTTTGGTAACTCAAAACTCAACAATGCTATATCTGCATTTTATCTATTTTAATTTATTATTTTTACAGCAAATTTCTATGATAGTTCGCTATCCTCAATTTCGAATAGCATCATTTCGGATGCAGGCGTCACTCTGATAATGCTGGTTGAACCCTACGCGAAAGGCATTAGAGCTCAAAGTGGTTAACTCATTCTCACTTGCTATGCATTCCAGATGGGATCACACTCTTGAATGCGCATCTGTAATTGAAGTTATTGATGGTCACTCAGATGTTGTGTACATTAGACTTCGGCAAGATTGGGGGTAAGTTAATGATCTGTTGTCAAAAAGTTTATGAGTGCACAAATGCTCTCCTTCAAGATTGTATTCCAATCATTTTATGTTGTGGAATGCAGAGTGCTTCTTGTGTTTTTTTCCTTTTCTTTTTGGATGTAAGGCGTTTTATAAAATATCATCGATATCAATTAAATTTGGTTTTCTTGTTTGAATACGTGGTCTGCTCTTCCTTCAGTGCTTTCTTCTCTTATTCTTTGAACTTCTTATTAGTCCTTTTCTAAATTGAAACATATGAATGCCAGGTTTTCACGACAAAGAGATCTCTGCCTATCCCGTTATTGGAAACGAGAGGAGAGTGGTGCTTATTGTGAGTGGTCAATTTCATGCATTTCTCTTTTCAGTTCAACATGATTGTGAACATGTATTGTCTACATTAACGAAAACTATGGACGTTACGAAGGCATTGTTATGGATAAACTGAAACTTTTCAAGTTATCTTTTGCGGAATGCGCTTGGTGAGGTTGCTAATATCACTTTATGATATTGTGAATCGTTTCCTATAGCAGCATTCAGTATATTTGACTGAAAAGTAGGATGTTCGCAATGGTCGTTTAATACAATTGTGCTGCACTCTGATTCAATGGTTGATGCCAGCCGTCTTTTACAGGTCGATACTTAAACATCCCCTTCAAGCTGGACTTGTTCGAGCCTATATCCATAGTGAGTAGCAATCGATGTCATTCTTTGAGCTCTCTTAAAACTTAATGCATTGACTTGGGAGGTTGAATGTGTTCTATCAATTATTCGGAGTCTTGTGGTTGCCTGACAAAGCGAAATATGCGCATGTATTTTGAGATTATTTGGCTGCCCTTTGTCGAGGTGGTGTTGACAGTGTACGTGGCATGCCCACTGAATTAGGTGGTGGCTACGTTGTTACACCATTGAAAACTACTGGCGGTGGAAAGCCGCGTACATTGGTGGAGTCTGTTTTGGAAATGGATGCAGCAGGTTGGTCTTCGTTGTTAGGCGCCGGGTTTTCTAGCTACCCTGCTCAGCTTAGAGATTCCCTTCTGCGGGTTGTCGCAGGTATACCTCACAATCGTTCATGTATACTTCTTTCAAATGGCAACGTCTGAAAGATTTTTTTTTAATCTTTCGATGTACTTCTCACATATCCGATCATCTTCTCTGCATCTCACAAAATTATCTAATGAGAGAAATTGGGTTTTTTCGTTGTAAGTAAGTCATATCCAACACAAGTTGTTGCCTTTGATGGCAATTTTGCGCTATTGAAACTTTATTGCTTCGATATTCCAGCCGTCTGTAAGTTTGTACCGGTGGACTGGCTTCAGCGAACTTGTGTATATTTATTTACGTTGCACTTTCCATCTGCTCTATACTTTGGCAGGCCTACGAGAACATGTTGCTGCACAAAGATTCAATTCTTGTGTCACGATCATCAAGCGACATATTTTAGAAGAGTACCCAGAAGTGTACCCAGAAGATTCTTTGCAAGCAGCCAATCTTGATTTTTCAGAAGCTGCTGTCAGCAACGTTCCTTTTCTTAGCACAAGTGACGACATTGAAGAGTTTTTTGATGCCACAATGGATCAGTTTTCGGATAGCTCCGAGGTTTGACCTTTGCTCTTTATGGATTTGAAGATAATTGGATAGCTTATTTGTTTCAACCATCTTGATGTGTTTTAAGAGTCGTCTCTTTCCTCAGTTCCAACTTTTTGATTCAGCAGAGTGCGCATAGCGTGTCTGAGCCAACCCTGCCTATTGTTGAACATCACAAGCCGCTCAGGATCAAAGTTCGATCAGGTACTGTAACTTTTTCAATTTATGGCAGTTTGATAGTATCTTGAAATATGAGAGGTGTGACAGGTGCTCCCTGTAACAAAATTCGTGTTGAATAGTGGAGACTATATTTTTTTCCTGGAACCAGTCTTTCTGGGTTCATAGAAGAGTACCAGAACCAATATGGTTCACACAGTTGATACTCATTTAGGTAATGCAGGGATGAGTGCAATTACAATTTATGGTCACCTACCTACAATCATGAGTGTTAATTAAACTAATGAGGTGGTGATTGCAGACCGTGGGATATATGACTTGTCGAAATTCAGAGGGAATGTAGTTAGAGGACCTCTGCAAGGTGGTAAACATTCATTTTCGGAGCCTGATAGCAGTGTCTTCCTTCTTCAGGGTATTAATTCCCTTTCAACTGGATCAAGAGTGAGCACTTCTCCTTTCTGTACAATGTTTGGATAAGGTGGCTGACCGAGTTCTTGAATTTCTGTATGTCATTTTCCGAACCACAAGTACATTTAGTCTTGTTGAATGAGCCTTAGGTGACAGATCGTGTACTTTATTACATATTCCAGCTAGATGAAAGACTTGCACCTATCACTTGATGAAGACGATTTGACCATGTTTTATTTGGTGAGCAGGTTCCTGCAGGTCAGCCCTTTTGCAAATTGATAGGGATGGATTGGTTCAAGTCTAAAGACAGAATAGATCATGTAGCAGGAAGATCTCGAAGCCTTGTTCAGGTTCGCCTCATTTGTTTGAAATTATAAGTAAGCCAGGCTACGCACATGACTAGGAATTGTGTAGCGCTTTTTACCATTACCATGTCGAGTTCTTCAGATAAGATTAAGAGCATAGTGAGACGGATGAATTTTGTGTAATTAGTTTGTATAATCCAAGCTGATGCTACTGCCTATTGGGCGATTGTTCATTATACAGAGGGCGTGCTCAAAGGAAGGCCTTTTTTTCTTTGTCGTCAATTTGCAGGTACAATAATCTTCATACTCAGTTTGTAACTTGAAATGACGTCCAAAGGGATCAGTTTCGTGGGTGTTCTATTGGCTACTTAATGTGTTTCAAATAATAATTGATACTTGTAACATCATTTTCTTATCAAAAATCGAATACTACCATGGAATATGTGTATAGATTCCCTACACTTCACATTATAGCTGGGTCTTCTACTTCGTGACTGAGGAAGAGATTGTCGAAGGCTCCCTTCTTCATAGATTTATATCTGGAGATGATACCTTTCGAAACAGCAGGCTCTCCCTCATACCGGCTATCCCTGAGGTACATGTGCAGTTTTGATATGATGTCATTATATCTATAACGCTAGGTGTGGGAAATGGAGTGATTACGATTTGTGTGTAACTCTCCAAATGAATCTTCTTCATATAAACCGCATTCTTTTAACAATATATAATTTGCAATAAGACGAGTATTTTGTGTGTGTTTAGTTTCGACCGTCGAAGATCACGACTTACGCTTTGTGAATGACAGGGTTCTTGGATAGTAAGACAAGCCGTTGGAACAAAGTCTGTTCCCTTGGGTCAGATTGTGGAAGTCAAGTATCATGTTGGATTTAACTATATGGAGGTACAGTGCTGAACCTTTAAAGGATTGCACAGCACAATATCCTACTTAGTGAATGACACTTCGATCTTGTTATTTTGTGTTAAAGTATAAATCCGGTGGGTACTCGCATAAAAATTACTATACATATATATATATATATATATATATATATATATACATATATCCGTCTGTTGCTTACCTTCGTGCGACTTGGTGGTATCCACAGATAGACCTAAATCTTGGATCCTCAGGGGTGGTCCGAGGAGTTCTGAGCTTAGTTTTTGGTTATATATCTGCCCTCGTCGTAGACATGGCCTTTTTCATTAGGGTACTTGTGTTCCTGCCACCATCTTTCACCACACTTTCATTATGCATTCCCCTGGCAATTATTTTAGACTGTTGTAGATTTATTGTTGCTAAGAAATATTGGATGTTCTCTGGGCTTCTGGCCCTTGATTTGTTATTACCTGTGCAGAGCTATGCATCGCATTGTCAGTTCAATCACTGCTCCACATTTCTTATTATAATCTATACACGACAAGTATCAGCCCATGGCACATCTTTGATGCACTAAACCCCAGTCTAAAGTTTATGTTTGATGAGTTTTCAGGGAGAAACCGCAGATGAATTACCAGAGCGGCTTATCGGTGTTGGACGCTGCTCTCACATTCAACTGGACAAGGCCGTAGATCTTTCTGCAACCTAGGGGTCTGTACGATTGTGCTTGGCATTATTCGTGGACTTATGTTGGTGACCATGAAAACGTCATCCCATCCTAGAGCTCAGCATACACAAGTATGTATGGTTTGTAAATCAATTCGAGCTCATCGACTTGACTCGTACTTGAAGTAACTTACGTAGCGATCACGCTCCACATCTACTGCAGATCCAGCCAGTTTGCCAGCTGAAGCGAACTGCAACCGTTATTGTTGGAAATTAGAGGTTTTGTGAAATTCATCCTGACTTAACAGTAATTTGCCACACGAATTTGTGCATTTCGGACATGGGGCAGTCACGAAGTAGCATCCTCAAGTTCTGATTCATTGCATGCGTGTTTGTAGTCGCTGAAATTTTTGACGAGTGATTTTATTTCATTGTAATATAGCACTGTTGATCCTGGGTCTCCCTTGCTATGACTCCTATCTCACTTGCACTTGCAATTTGAGCTCTTTGTGGCTTTGTGACTTGCACTTTGTTGATTTTCAGGCAAGTGATAATTTCTGCACAACAACCATCTCTATATAAATCTCTACATAAAACACATAATTTAATGACAGCACACTATTTGTTTTCCTATGGTTAAATCTTAGAAGTAGTTCCTTGAATGAATTTAACTAATTTTTTGCATATTTTCTATGACAATAGAACAAGTTCAACTGGTTGTACATTAAGTTTTAAGTTTATAGAGTTCTAAGTTTACAGTAATGATTTTGTTGTGTAGGTTATGCTTTATGATTTTCATTGTATTGTCAAAATTTGAGAAGTAATGAGAACATTTGAACATCAGACTAATTCCACAAAATTAAAGATACAATTATAGATTAATATACAGATTCGAAATGTAAATCATAATCATAATATTAGTAAATAATATTCCTTATAAAGTAAAATAATGAAATCGAAATGAGGAAACTGTAAATGAACATTAGAATCCTAATCAATCATATTCGGAACAAAGTGTTATAAAACGTAATATTATTTATCAAATGTTTTTGTCAATTCTAATATACATTTCATACTGTTTCTGTTCTTACTAATAGTTTTCAAGATAATCATTGCCAATCACTCAAATAAAAATTCATCAATACAATATCCAGGCAACAATCTATGAGCATCAGTGTAGACGTGTAGGGAACCATGCACAACACAAAAGTGTGAATATCAGCAATAGAAGTGGCGTTCATGCAATTCCATAAAATAGAGAAAACATGCGCTCCTAAGAAGAGCGTTATAAATATAATTGTAATACAATATATATATATATATATATATATATAAATAATTGCATATTGTTATATATTTTTATTATTGAAAATAACAAAAAAGTTTAAAATAAAACTAAAAAATCATGTCAAATAATTTTGAATAAAATATAAAGTTGACTTATATCATTTGTTGCAAAATCCAAGAATTATAATAGAAAATATCAATTATTTGGAAAAAAAAATCAAGAATTAATAGACTTTAAATATTATTGAATTGAATGTTAAAACCTTTGAAGAGACTTGAGCCTTTGATATATTTCCATATCATCCATACCAATGATATAATAGATTCTTATCTTTCATTAATGAAACTTTGATATTAATTCTACTTTGATATATTTCCATATCATCCATACCAATGATATAATAGATTCTTATCTTTCATTAATGAAACTTTGATATTAATTCTACTTTGATATATTTCCATATCATCCATACCAATGATATAATAGATTCTTATCTTTCATTAATGAAACTTTGATATTAATTCTTCTTGAATGATAATACAAGTTAATAAATGCTATTACTTGTTTATTTCATTTTTTAGATAATATTTTTAATTTTCCAATGACCATTTTACTTGGATTAAATTATAATCACATAAAGTTTGTAAGACTTTATATAATTTATTTATTTTACTTAAATTATGATTAAAATTTTATTATAACTAAAACTTATCTATTCAAACTATCAATAAATTATTTTGATTGGATATTTATTGTTTGGCATCTTATTGTCAAAATATAATGACTTACTATTGTTGAAATAGACAATTTATTTTGCAAATAATATAATTTGATGAATAAATTTCACATGGCTCTTTTTCTCATTGATCTCCTTAGATTATTTATATTCCATTAAATATAAAAAATATATACACTATATTATTAATTTAAACAAGAAAAATTATTAATACCATATTATTAATTTTAAAAAATTATGTTTTTATTTTTTTGAAGAATGGAAAATTTATATTGTCGTAGTTTTGTGATATCTATCTATCTTTCTATCTAGTTAGATATACTTTCTAAAAACTTTAAAAGTCTTATTTACATGTGATTTTGCTCAATATCATGTATTCAATCAACAAAATATAAATAAGTGTTTTTTTTTTTTTTTTTTTTTTTTTTTCTTGTCTAGGTATTTGTAGAGGACATGATAGTTAACATCTTGTATCATTTTTCAAAAACTTAAACTGGTTTGAATGCAAAAGAAAATAATTTAACTTCGGCCAAATAATTATAACATAAAATTATAGTATATCTAATTTGAATTGTTTTGTAGAATTTTACAGATAATAATATTATTTTTTAAGATGTGAGAAGTAATCTTTAACACTTAAAAGATGTTTGGAGTGGACTTATTGTTCAATCAATTTCTACCCAGCCATTCAAACATCGAGTTGCAGAAAAATACATAGGTTTGGTCCATTTAAGAAAAAAACATTTTTTTGTCAGTATCTTCTGTATAAAAAAACGTTGATAGGACTATGCACACACACATGTTTAGTTAGTAAATAAACAATGTATAGCTTATGAATATTCCTAAGAACAATTAAGTGAGACTTGATTAACAAACTTCGAGACTCTCTCAAAATGAAAAATCGGGTTTATTTGTTTGTTTACTTAATTTTTAAAGAATCCCAGATCAAGGAACATTAAGTGGTGGCGGTTTGTTTTTAGACCAAGCGAGAAGGTCCACCGGCCTGGCCGGTGGACCACGCCGCCTGTTAGACGGTCACCGGTGACCGCGTCACGGAGCGAGGCAGAGTGAGCTCTGATGCCTTGGAACAGAGCGCGACATACTACTCATTCCGCTGCCTGGATCCAACGCAGTCCCATTTTGCTTCGATCGCCGTTGCCAGATCTTGGCTCCGGACCACCTGCCGAGTTCGCTGCCCTCCTCTTCTACATTTCGAGGTAAAGATTGTATCATTTGGTGCATTCTCGCGGTCGTTACAGTCGTTTTTTTGGCCTCTATTTCTAGTGCTCTGTTTCTGTTTTGCGAAGGGTCGGGCTTAGTTCCTGCTGAGCCTCGCGGAAAAAGCGCGCGTTGAGCATTTGATACGTCTCTAGACGTAATCGGTTGGAGTTTTGGTGCGCTTGACGATCGGCTTTTTATGTTGGTTTGGATTGTTGTGCGGTTTTGGGGCATTCGTGGATCAGTGACGGGGAATCGTGATGATGTGTAGATTGCTATGAATTCGGAAGGTTGGGATGGGTTGTTTTTGTTTGAAGGAGGGCAATGAATTACAATGGCGGATTGCGATTGGTTTTTGTCAGAATTGCCATTGCGATTGTTGGATTAGGTCTTGCTGCGCTTTTCTAGAATCTACCGCGAGATTGTTCGGAATATCGCCACTGTAGGGTTCAGAAATTTCTAATCGTGGTGCCATTTACGTAGCTCAATGCTTTGGTTGTGGTATGGTCTACCATCAGTTTGTGTTTCAGAAGCAGGGGCCTTGAGACTTTCACGATATTTGTTCAAGGAATGTGAAGGGGAAGCGATCTGCATTTTTTTATTGAAGAGATGTTGTGAGAGGGTTAATTGTTGTGTGGTGTAGGTGTTGTGTTAGGAAATGTGTTTCTAAGTTTATGTCAATTTGTTCTGGTAAGGTCATGTGTCTCGCCAGAGTGGGGTCTGCATTGAATGTCAGATACTAGAGGGTCGCGGTTGTACGAGAGATAAGGAATTTATTCCGCATGTTGTAGGGTTCCGGAGTCGGACCGAGCTGCAGTTGGAATTAGGGTATTGAGGGAGTGAGTTGTCTCTATGATTGGAAACCCTTTCTCAATCTCCCGCAGCTTAAGAACACTTTCATTTTCATATTCACCTTCTATTGTTCGGTCATTTACTGTTGATCATTCGAGAACTTTCTGTTGTGAATGCTGGACTTTCATTGAAAGATCTTGTGCAGTTTCTGAATTTGGGTTGTGCTTGATAGCTATTCAGTGGTAGAATCTTTGTTCATCTTTCTAGTTTTTCTTTGGCAGCTTCCATTGCGGGAGCTCTTGAGCGCAGGTCAAAATGGTTGCTAACGGTCAAGCTGCTGGAGGTTACGAGTGCCAGCCTCTACTTGGTACGCCCAATTGAAACTTTCTCTGGTTCCGCCTTCTTTTCTTCATTCGACGTTTCTTTTCATTCGAATTAAGAGAATGTCCTTACGTACCTAGTACGTGAGGTTTGTCTGTGAAACCCCTGTTCTGTTCATAAACGTATGCTTTGAATATATCTTTGGTATTTTCTTTGTAGTATTGTGTGTTGGAGCTTCTTGCAGTTGTATGGTAATATACCCTGATAAGTTGATAAGCTCCTAATGGTATTCACAATTTCGTGCAGAGTATCGAACTGTGTCTGGTGTAGCCGGTCCACTTGTCATCCTTGAGAAAGTCAAGGTTATATTTTTCACCTAAGAATCCGTGTATTGTTGTCTCTTGTACTGTTTGAATCTGTTTTTTTCGTTTCGGTTGTAATTGCAACAGCTCTGTCTTTGTACATGACAGGGTCCCAAGTACCAGGAGATTGTGAATCTCCGTTTGGGTGATGGCACACGTCGAAGGGGTCAGGTCCTGGAAGTGGATGGTGATCGAGCGGTTGTCCAGGTTTGTATCGGTTTCTTAGTCTCGAAAATTGTAGCCATCGCAAAACTTTAGCTCTCCCTCTGTCTAGGTCAGACTGCTATCTGATTAGATTGTGACAATGTTTATTTTCGTATGAGTGTTTAGACTGACTCATATTTGATTGCCTTCCAGGTCTTTGAGGGAACTTCTGGAATCGATAACAAGCACACCACCATTGAATTCACTGGAGAGGTAATTTGATTTCTTAGTATACTTTCGTGAGTTCTTTATTTACTTAACGTGAATGCATCTGGCCTCGACGGACCCTACCCTCTAGTTTGCAAACTACTTTGCATTACTTACTACGTCTCCGCAAATTGCTATTGCAAGTTCGATGTTCTTTGTCAGCGTTCCTGCCCGAATTGTTTTCTGTTTTACCTTAAGTAATGTTGTTCGTCTTCAGTTTTTGATTTGATTAATGATTTAAATTTCTTCTCTTTCATGGTTTAGGTACTCAAAACACCGGTCTCATTGGACATGCTTGGACGTATCTTCAATGGTTCTGGGAAACCCATTGACAACGGCCCTCCCATTCTTGCAGAAGCCTACCTTGACATTTCAGGTGCGGTCTTTTGCTTGTCTTTTCCACTAACCTCAGCATCTTGGAATATTTTTTAAAGATTGAAGAGATTTGCTTATTAGTCAATTTGACATGACCTCAGGTGCTTCGATCAATCCAAGTGAACGGACGTATCCTGAGGAGATGATTCAGACAGGAATATCTACGATTGATGTCATGAACTCCATCGCTAGAGGACAAAAGATTCCTCTCTTTTCTGCTGCTGGTCTTCCTCACAACGAGATTGCCGCACAAATTTGTCGTCAAGCTGGTCTTGTCCAGCGGTTGGAGAAGGAGAAAAACCTCTTGGAGGATGAGCCCGGTGAAGACAACTTTTGTATCGTTTTCGCTGCTATGGGAGTTAACATGGAGACAGCTACTTTCTTCAAACGTGATTTCGAAGAAAATGGATCTATGGAGAGAGTGACACTTTTTCTCAACTTGGTATGTTTCAATCTTAATATTCCTGTATCCCTCTACCACAGCATTGGAGTACATACTCAACTTCGTCCTGGTTGTACTCTGGATGGAAGCGTGGAGTGTTTTAAAATTTTCTTGAAATCAATGTTCTTCCATTCCCTCTTTCTTTTTCCTCGAACAATTTCTGTGGTAAGTCTTATATTTAGAATTTAAGTTCGAATCTCTCTTGGGCTTGCAGGCTAATGATCCAACGATTGAACGGATTATCACTCCTCGAATCGCCCTTACTACTGCTGAATACTACGCTTATGAATGTGGGAAGCATGTCCTGGTCATCCTGACGGATATGAGTTCATATGCAGATGCGCTGCGTGAGGTACAAGTGTTTCTCTTAAAGACTTTTCGCTTGGACTCCTTTTTCAGAAGTTAGCTCCTGTGAAATTCTACATGCTACTCCGCAGTTGGTATCTGAAATAGTTTTTAAGCAAATTTGTAATCTATTCAGTTGGTTTTTAATTAAGACCTTCAGTGTGCTACAAATTTTTTCCACTCTCAATTCTTCAAATAGGTTTCTGCTGCTCGTGAAGAAGTGCCTGGGCGTCGTGGATATCCTGGTTACATGTATACTGATCTGGCCACCATTTATGAACGTGCTGGACGAATCGAAGGCCGTAAAGGATCTATTACTCAGATTCCTATTCTAACTATGCCGAATGATGGTCAGTTGCATCCTTCCTTTGTCATCAAGTTTCAGTATTTGCTTTCTTTGAAATGGGCATTTTACTTTGTTATATTATTTTTGCTCTTTCTTGACTGCGTGCAGTCTTCGACTGTGGACTTCTCCTTGTCTGTACTAAGCTTCACCTTTGTGGCATTTCGTGCAGATATTACCCACCCAATTCCTGATCTTACAGGATATATTACGGAAGGTCAAATTTATGTTGATCGGCAGTTACAAAACAGACAGGTATGTGCTCAATCCCTGAATTGGGTTTATCAGTGGTGTTATTTTGCTTTGTGATGTTGTGTTTTTTTGTATGTATTAATCGCTTTTTTTTAATGTTGATTTATTCTGACACGAACATTGTAGTAATGTAACGACAATTATGAAATCTCGTTTTATTATCAAGGAGAGAGAGAGAGAGAGAGAGAGAGAGAGAGAGAGAGATAGAGGGACTGTAGTTGATTTATTGTTATGGTGCTCGTGATACAGATCTACCCGCCTATTAATGTTCTGCCATCTCTGTCTCGACTGATGAAGGTGCGATCCTACATCTGCGTACAATATATTCTTCAAGTGGTAGAATGGATATTGTATCATGCTAGACGATATTTTGTGTGTATTTACTCTACTTGGATGCAATGCATTCAATGTTGTTAGATCTGATTATACTCACTGTAATACGACTTGAAGAGATATCATTTTTCTGGTGAGATGTGGGCTATTGCATTGATGTACCAGTATCGATGCTGACGAAGCCAGTTTGTATTTGCAGAGTGCTATTGGACAGGGAATGACTCGGAAAGATCACTCCGAAGTTTCTAACCAGGTACGCATACTTTTTGGTTAGAGTCGTGAGGTTATTGTCATTTGTGCAGTCAGGAATTGGCTTTTCAATCTCAAGGAAAAGCTCGTTTCGCTATTTTTTGATCTGATTACTCTCACTGTAATATGACATATGAGAGCGCTGAGAATACACATGAGAGCATCATTTGTGGCCATCAACTTCCCCATTTTTCTGATGAAGTCTGCTTGAGTCAAGACTTTGGGTTTAACATGGTGTCTACCCATTGCAGTTGTACGCAAACTATGCGATTGGAAAGGATGTACAAGCCATGAAGGCTGTGGTGGGAGAAGAAGCCTTGTCTTCAGAGGATCTGGTATCCATCTCATTCTATTTGCCCGTTACGCAGTGGACATCCTACAATGAAATCTCCATATGTTGATGGTTTTGAACATTATCTCTAGTACGTTATCTCTGGTCTGAAGCTTTTCACTCCCTAATGACACTCTCAACCGGCTCTATGCAGTTGTATTTGGAATTTCTTGACAAGTTCGAGCGGAAGTTTGTGGCTCAAGGCCCTTACGATACCCGTGACATTTTTCAGTCATTGGACCTTGCCTGGTCCTTACTTCGTATTTTCCCTAGGGAGCTTCTACGTCGTATTCCCGCGAAGACTCTAGACGAATTCTACAGCCGAAACTCAGACAACTGATTGCTACTAAGTGGATCTCTGATTTAGTTTAGGGTATGTTTCTCCTCACCAAGTATTCCTGTGTTCTCTTTGTAACATTGCGCTACTTAAGGGTTGCGAAATAGGTGAGTGTAATGTTCGCTGTCTTATAAACATGGTCCTTGGTTTTTGGATCTTTAGCAAAAACAGCTTGCTGTTCTGCAGCTGTTCGATTCTAATCCTATTGACTCCTCATGTAAGCAAAGGGCATTTAACTGGGTTGAGATGATGTTTGGTTACTGTCCAGAGTATGGGGAATTTCTCTCTTTGATTGCAGCGTTTTGTTGATACATTTTCTTTTGAAATTGTACGAGAAATGTCACATATCAGATCTTTTGACCCTCTCCATTAAAAGTATCTGCTTGCAAAACATCCACTATCACATCTATTTAATAAAGCAAATCATGGATTCTACCAAATCTTACTTGAACCTTCCACCAAAAAAATGAAAAGTATTAATCCATGTTGATTTCTATGGCCCACCCAACAATATGTTTTCAGAAGGTATACTCGACCGTTAACTCTTTGTCCAGCAATGTAAGGAACCTTAGTCAAAATAACTTTTTAAAATCAAATTAGTATTTGCTATTAGAAAGTAGTCCAATAACAAGAAAGGAGGAGATTGTCTACAAGTTGCACAACACCAAGTCCATACTCACACTTGTCAATGTATGCACATGCATAGCAAAATCATAGGTTGAATAACAAAACCTTAGAAAAAAAAATATAATAGTTTTTGAATCATTTTTATAATAGTAAAGATGATAAGAAACAACCAACTATAAAAAGATTTATTTGATTAGTCTCAATACATTTTATAATTTTTAATAGCCACCATTGCATACAAAATAGGTCTGAGATTTATAATTATTTATTTTATAGGATTTGAGCACACCTTATAAGTTGGTCATAAAAATATATCCAAAACAAAAAGAATAAAATTGTTAAATATGTAGGGGCAATCTAATGTCACTATTGTAGAAAATAATAAGAATTACAATTTTTATGGTTTAAAACTCTTTTGAGATAGATGAAGAAGTCAAGATGACAAATCAACTAATAAATAAAGACTTTTAATAGAAGTATAATCAATTTGGACTATTAAATAAAGACAATATATGTATTGCAATAGAAGGTATATATTAAATATAAATACAAGTTTTTGAGAATATATTCAAATTAAAAAAATATTCATCTTTAAAACTATCTTATAATTAAGAATATAAGAGGCTAAATAGTAATATGAAATTGATCATATTTTGTATTGATCAATTTCTATAAATATCTCATCATTTTAAGATACTTAGTAAGATAAAGAAATAACTTTATAAATCTTTGGTAATAAACATTGATTTATCCTACAAATTTTAGATAAAAAGATTATTGAAGGCACTAAGAATAAAAAAGCTTCTATTGTTGATTGCTCTACTTATTTAAATGCAAGCTACAAAAGAGATTCATTGAAGAACTATCAAAGATATGAATTACAAACAAATAAACCTCTATATATTCTTATGTCACTAAAAAAGAATAGATATTCATTCAAAAGTAATATAGTATTAGAAGTAGAATAGCTATTGCCAAAGATAAGAAGGCTAGAGACTCTTGAATCTATATTAAGCAAGACATTGATAATAGTAAAGAAGTCTTCACTCTTTCTTCCATATATACTATCTAATTAGGAGCTATGTAGCAATGTTCTATAGGACAACTTACACATGTCTAATTTATAAGACACATGTCTTACTTACAAGACAAATTTCTTGCATGTACGCCACATGGTCAACTTGTATGACAAATCATTAACAAATGTGATACATGGCTAATTTGTTGGCAGAATTTTCAACCTATCAATCAACTACAAATATATACAAAGTCAAATCCACATCTATAAAGCTTCTAAAAAGCTTTTCTATAAAGTAATATTAAATTTACTTATGTTTATCTTCTACTTGACACATTTTATTGTATATGTCTATGATATTACTCCTCCTTTGAGAGAAAAATTTTATAAAGAAATATGATCACATGTTGATTCTTCAGTTTAGTTTTGATAGACGGTATTGATAAAAAACATGAACCTTCTTTGCTGTATTTGTAAGATTTCTTATTGGCTCCCATGTGCTTTTATTAATACCATATTTGTACCAATATATAAGATATTCCAAACTCTTTTAGCATTGCCTAGTATCTATAACCTCTTCAACTTCAAATTCTTGATTATCATCCATTTCTAAAGGATGAGGTGTTTTTTTTTTTTTTTTTTTTTTTTGATATATCCATAGTCTTATATGGATCACAAAGAGGTATATAGAACACATAATAGATCGTTATTGAGTCTAGTAGATATAATCAATATGTAACTCGATTGATTTGTTCATTAATAGGAAATGATTCAAGTCTATAGTAATCCAATTTTTACAAAGGCGATTAGTCTTCATATTACAATAGACTAATCATATCTTGTCTCTAACGTGGAATTGAGGTTGTTTCTTATAATAGATATTTATATTAATTTTTTGTTATTTTAAAGCTTTATTATTGGATATAATTTTCATAAATAATTTTTCATTTCTTCTTCTATAGACTTATCAACTACTAAGATGTCAAAAATATCAAGTTGTAGATAAAAAATCATAATTAGAAAAAATAAATATTTTTTGGATAGAAGAATGTATTGTATTATTATAAACAAATTTTGCTAATAGCAAAAGAATTATTAAATAATTTTGAAAGTAATTGATAATGCATCTGAAATATTGCTCAAATACTTTATTGACATGTTCTTTTTGTCCATGAATTTGAGGATGGAAAAGCAAAGATAGTTTTATATCCACCTACAATATATTAAAAAATATTGTCTAAAATCTTGATAAAAATTGAGTCTTTTGATTGAATATGTTATTCTTTGACAATCTATGATAGCAAAAAATATTATGAATTTTTTTAAAGTTATTTCTTTACTTTTTATAGATTTTGTTTATGATATAAAATGTGCCATTTTGGTAGAATAATCTACTATTACAATTATAAAATCATAAGAACTTGAGATTGGAAGCTTCATAATAAAATCTGTAGAAATGAAAGACTATGTTTATTTTGGTATAAGTGTCACAAAAATACATAGATATTTTAGTAAATACTTATATAATTAATTGGAAATTATTTATTTTATTTACAAGTTAACCATATGCTACTCAATTCTAAAACCTTGCTTGCGATGTGGATTGGAATGACAAAGCCCTTATCAATTAATTTTGATATGGATTGAAGAATAATGTCAAAGACTTGTTATTAACAATACTAAAGATAGAAACTTTTAAATAATTTATTTTTTAAGGCATTGCATGTGATAATCGATTATTTGAAAGATATCAAGAATAAAAATATGGATAAAGAGGAACAAATCAAATAATGATTGCAACTCCTAAGTTTTCATAAACTTATTTTATCAAAGCTAGAACTAATGCAAATTGATAAGGTATGTTTTAAATTCCTTACATAGTAGATAAAGAGTTGACAATGTCAAGAAGGCTTATGCTTATATTGTAGAAAAGCTAAATATACTACTCAATATTATACAAAGAAACAATGCAATTGCAAAATGAGAAGCACAATTGCCAAAGAAGACAATGTGTCAAAAAATAAGTTGTTCCAATTACAATAGGTACCATGTAACTAGAATCATGTGCAATATCTAGTAAAGGTCCTATTCTCTCCTCTAATCCCTCACCTTGTTTTACAATAGAAGTCTGCTTAAGACTAAAAAATCACAAAGTCTTAGCTTTGTTGGATTTAGGAGCCTTAGCTTGTTTTTATAGATGAAGTCTTTATCAAAAAATAAGATATATCTTTAGTTAAGAAAATCAAACCTATACATATAGAAGTAATACATGGACATTCATTATCTTTTGGAGATGTTGCACATTAAACTATTCTTGTAGAAGTAGCAATTAGTGGTCACAATAGTTTATTAATATTTAATGTGATTAAATCTCCTTCTAACTCAATAATTTTAGGATTATTGAGGTTAGAAAGATATATTCCTCAGATAAACTACATTTCTTACAATTTTGATTTTTTCTATAGTTTAGCCTAAGGTCTTACTAAGCAAGTAGAAATCCATAAGTTTAGTATATTCAAATCCTTACTGGTAGGTGTAAGAGCTTTTATACATGCCACAAATGAAGGGCCATCTTTTGCTATATATTCCATATCTATTTTTGATGGTGAGAAGATATCAAGTAGTATTCCTAGCTAGTATAAAGATTTTTAGGATATTTTTTAAAAGAAAAATAAAAATATTCTTTTGAAGCATCATCCTTATGATTGTGTCATTGATCTTTAAGAAGGAACTAACCACCATTTGGACTAATCTATAGCCTATGAAAAAATGACTTAGTTGTATTCAAAGAATACATTGATAAAAACTTAGCTAAGAACTTTATATGCCATTTTAAATCTCTAGCCATTGCTCTTATCTTATTTGTGAAGAAAAAAGACAGATCTCTAGAGATGTGTGTGGATTATCGAAGACTTAATAAGATCACCATCAAGAATAGATATCATATACTTTTGATTTCAGGACTTCTTGATCAATTAAATCAAGCAAAGATCTATACAAAAATAGATCTATAAGGAGCATATAGCCTAGTCCACATCAAAGAATGAGATGAATAAAAGATTATTTTTTAAACTAAGTATGGATATTTTGAATATAATATTATGTCTTTTGGATTCACGAATACACTAGTATCCTTTTTAACATTGAATGAATACAAAAGAACATAAAATTTATGTTCATTGTGTATTACAAAAACTAAGAGATGCAAGATTATATGCAAAGATAGAAAAGTGTGTATTCCACACTACTCAAGTTGACTTTTTGGAATATATCATTTCCAATGAAGGCCTTATGATGGATCCAAAGAAGGTTCAAACTATCATAAGATTGGAAGATCTCAAGAACAGTAAGAGATGTGCAATGCTTTTTGGGCTTTACCAATTATTATCAAATCTTTATGAAGAATTTTTTTCAAGTTGTAACTCCACTTACACATTTGACTTGTAAAGACAAACTTGAGTGGAATAAAGAAGCCAAAGCATTATTTGTTGCTTTAAAGAAAGAATTTATTTTTACACCAACTTTATATTATATCGACTTTTGTAATGTATTCTTAATGAAAACATATGCATCAGACCTTGCCTTAAGTACACTATTGTTACAGATGGCAATTGATGACAAATTCCATAAAATAGCTTTTTATTTTAAGAAATTTTTAATAATTGAGATTAATTATGACATCTACAATAAAGAACTTCTTACAATTGTGGATTCATTTTAAGAATGGCATCATTATCTAGAAGGCATTTTAAGTCTAGTCATAGTATATAAAGATCACAAGAACCTTTAGTATTTTATGTCCGTACATGTTTTGAATTGTTGCCAAGCCCCTTAGAACATGTCATTATTAAGATTTTATTTCAAGATCACATATTGACTTGAAAAATAACAAAGTTTATCAAATATTTTTTTTAGACTCTCTTATCTTATACCAAAAGAAAAAGACATGTCTTTTGATCATTATAGAACAATCCTCTTAAAACCAAAGCATTTTCATCTTTGAGTAATTAAATCAACATTGACTATTGATTCGACCTTTATCAAACATATTCAATCAAGTATGTCCTATGATCTTCTTATTCATGATATTAAAAATCTTTTTTCTAAATCTTATGATGTTTCAAAGTTTGAACTCAAGAAAAATTTACTTTATTTTGAAGGACGCCTATATATTCCAGAAAGAGAAGCACGTTTACGTGTTCTTCAAGCACGTTTATGTATTCTTTAAGTCATGATTTTCCAACAGTAAGATATTTTTGGATACAATAAGACTTTAGAGCTTATATTCAAAGATTTTTGATAGCTACAAATGTAGAAGGAGATAGAAAACTTTGTCTAATCATGTGACATTTGTTCAAGGTCAAAAATTCCTCGTCATTGACTCTATGGATTCTTCCAACCATTGCCTATATGCAAACAACTATGCTCATCTATTTCTATAGATTTAATTATAGATATTTCAATTTCAAGTTCATATGACTCTATATTCATAATTGTAGATTAATTCACTAAAATGGAATATTTTTATCATATAAAAAATCTATTTTAAATAAAAAAATAGCTAATCTTTTTATTGATAATATTTTTTGTTATCATGGATTATCAAAGGATATTATATTAGATAGGAGGACTCAATTTGTATTAAGATTTTGAAGAACCTTATTCAAGATTTTAAAGGTAGATATAAAGCTCTCTTTGGCTTTTCATCCTGAAATTAATGGGTAAATAGAATAGATGAATCAAATTTTGGAGTAGTATTTGAGGTATACTATCAACTATCATCAAGATGATTGGACAACTCTTTTGCCATTGATAGAGTTTGCATAGAATAATTTAATACATTTTTCTACTCAACAAATATCTTTCTTTGCCAATTGTGGTTATCATCTACAATTTGATACTTTTGACTTTTTAAAAGTTGATAATTCTACGATGGAAGATTTAGCAAATCATTTGTCAAAGCTACATGCAATAATGAAGATACAATTAAAAGAAGCTCAAGAACAACAAAAGACCAACAAAGATGCCTATCGCAAAGAATAACTACAATTTAATGTAAGTGATAAGGAATGGTTACTTTGTTGTAATATCAAGACTACTTCTCCTTGTGATAAATTATACTATCGTAGGCTGAGACCTTTTCCTATTTGTAAACAAATCAATCCTATTTCTTATTAATTACATCTATTAGAGTCTATGAAAATCTACCCTATATTTCAAGTATCTCTTCTTGAGTCATATAAGACAGTGAATATCTCGAAAAGAAGAAAAATGCCACCTACTCCTATAGGAGTGGATAATAATCAAGAATTTGAGATAGAAGAAGTCTTAAATTCAAGGCTGCATTGAAATAGGTTGGAATATCTTATTCATTGGCAAGGATATGATATTAGTAAATATACACGGAAGCTATCAAAGAATCTTCCAAATGTAGTAAAAAATATTAAAGCTTTTTATCGACGACATCTATCAAAACTAAGATGATGAATAACAAATCTTTGCTATAAAAGAAACAAGACCAAAACAAGATAACACTCTATTTTCTATTCTTCTTTATAGCTTGTGTATAGTTAAAGAAATAGAGAACCAACAACCAATAGATTCAACTCAAGAGCTTTCATTTATGGACTTATCAAATGAAACATTACAATTGTCACAACCTTCAAGATGATGAAATCGAAATAAAGATCCTCAAGAATAACATATCCTTCCTCGAATAGATGACAAGATACAATATATTTGGTCTCACGACCTTAGAAGAGACTTCCAATATTTGGTGATTTTATTAGAGGTAGGAACAATTATTGACGGTGTTCCAAATGTTTTATTTGAAAGAAGTTACAAAGGCCTCAACAATGACCAAATAACAAGGTGGTCTTCTTGCCTTGATATGAGACATTATCAATAGCTAAGAGAGCCTATCAACCATCTTCAAAGAGAATAAAGATTGGAATATGTAGCAAATATGATTTGTTGTATCTTGGATTTCTTCAACATATAAAGACTCATCATTGTGGAATTTGTGCCTTGAAGGGAAGATAATGTCACAGACATATGTAAGTATTCTATTAAATACTTATATAATTAGATAAAAATAGGTAAAAATAGATAAAAGTATGTTAATTTTATAAGATCTTTTAGGAAAACTTCATAGATGCTTCATAGATGCTGCTTGATTTTATATATATTTGTAGTTGATTGATAGGTTAGAAACTTGGTCAACAAGTTAACCACATGTTGGTAGCTTACAAAACAAGCTAATTATATGGCATATATATAAAAAACTTGCTTTGCAAGTTAAAATACATGTCTTGTAAAGTCAATATGTTTTAGAAGTCCTATAGGACAGCACGACATAGCTCCTAATTAATAGTATATATAGAGGCAAGTCTGAAGCCTTCTTCACTCTTATCAATGCCTTTTTAGTCGTTAATCTTGTTTTCAAGACTTTCTAGTCTTTTTATTTTTGGCAATAGCCATTCTAGTTCAATATTATATCATCTTTGAATGTCTTTTTAGTTCCTTTTAGTGATACAAGAGTGTATTGAGGATTTTTTTCTTCGAGATTCATATCCTTGATAATAAGTAATAACAAAAAAGCCTATAAAAATAATAATGAAGAATATTTGATCTTAAATAAAAATCACATGATTGTAAAAAGTCTTAAATTGACTTTTATATTTGAAGCTACTAAAAATATCTCGATATTAGCTTTAAAGTCTATTGTATCCAAAATTCTATGTAGCTAGAAAGTTATGATAAGCTAAAAAAATACATAACTATGCTTAATTTTTTGGAATATAAAAATTCTTTTGAAATAAAGTAGATTGTTTTAAATTCAAATTTTGAAGTATTATAAGATTTAGATGGATTATTTTTAATATCATAAATAAGAAAATTTGAAGACACATTTAATTGAACTTCTTTATAAAATATTGAATTAAAAATAAATATTGATTTCATTGCTCAAAGATGAAATTGCTTTGGCTTCAAAAGAAATATTTGTTATTGATCAAAAGCTATACTTTCTTTGTTTGGTGCTAAATAAAAATATTTAAGAAAGATATTTGATAAACCTTATTACTTTTTTAGTTGATAAATGATCTAATATTTAAATCTTTATAATGACATGCTTTAATACACTTGATGAAAATTTAGAATATGTATTGACATGAAATATTTAAGAATCTCATGATTTGTATATACAATAATTGGACTAAGATCATCTTTTTGATAATAGCGCTATTTATGAAATGAATTCATAATTATAAATTTTTTTTTATAGTGGATCTTCTAATTGATTTTAATTATCATTTTTTTTTGAATAAAAATCTATTAGATGAAGTTTATCATTTGTTCTTATTTGACACAACACTATATTTTAAAAACATTTTAATGCATCTATTTCCATAAAAAATACTTTGAAGAAGTTTTAATAAGACAAAACTAATATAAAAGTAAAAGTTATCTTCAAAGCTTCAAATAATGCTCCTACTTTTTTACTCTACTTAAGTTTGTCTTTATAAGCTAAGTATATAAGTGGAACTTCAACTTGAAAAAATTTCTTGATAAAGATCCAATAATAATACACAAATCTCAAAAAACATTAAACATGTCTTATAATTCTTAAAATCTTCAAATCCACAATGGTTTAAACTTTCTTAGGACCCATTATATGGCCATTGTTTGAAATGATGTATTCTAAGAAGTCAACTTGAGTAGTATAAAATATATATCTTAGCATGTAATCTTACATCTTTAATTTCTTTTATTACATGACAAACATAAAGTTCATGCTTTTTTATATTCTTAGAATAGATTAAAATATTATTTAAATAAAAAATGACAAAATTATCTAATTTTTTTTTAATAATTATCAATTATTAATTTAAAAATACTTGATATATTTATGAATCTAAAAGACATGGCATTATATTCAAAATATCTATTTTTTATTCAAAATAATATTTTTTATTAATTTCATTCTTTAATGTGTATTAAATCATATGCTTTTTATAAATCTATTTAGTATAAAATTTTATTTGATTTATGAAAATATTTAAAAGATGCAATCTTGAGTGGAGCTTGATTTATTGTAGATTTATTAAACTTCTCTAGAATATTGATCTTTACATCCCTCATGTTTGTAGTAGCAAGACTTTTAAGATTAAATTATGAGGTTGATCTACTTATTTCTTATAATTACATAATTTCTTGGTATAAATATTAAATCTAATTTTTGATTTTTTTGATAGGCGAAAATATAGTACTTTTATAATTGAAATTGGTATTACATGAGATTTCTATTGTAAGAGTATTAAAAAATTCATGAAGATCTAGAATAGTTGAAAATTTAATCTCACTTCCATCATATATAATATATATATAATTTTTCTTTCTATTTCTATAACAAATGACTTTAACAAATTTATAAGTTAAATTAAAAGAAGGTAATCTATAACCTCTAATATTAAATAAAAATTTCTACAAAAAAATATAATCTAATTTCTTTAAGAAATAAAAAAATGATAGAAAATATATTTTTTTTAGTTTAAATATATATAATCACAATCTTTAAAGCACAAAAAAAGAATAATTTATAAATTTTTAAAATAAAACAAGAAAAGAAAATTAAAGCCCTTGTCAAATTATCAAGGATATGATTTATAAATAATAAAAATCTCTATACATTCTTGTATCACTAAAAAAGAATAGATATTTATTCAAAAGTAGTACAGTATTAGAATTAGAATGACTATTGCTAAAGATAAGAAGACTAGAGATTCTTGAAACTAGATTAAAAATAAGAAAGATATTGATAAGAATAAAGAAGGCTTTACTCTTGTTTCTATATATACTAACTTAATAAGAGTTATGTGGCAACATCCTATAAGACATCTTACATGTGTTTAACTTATAAGATACATATTGAACTTACAAGACTAATTTCTTACATATATGCTACATAGTTAACTTATACCACAAGTTGCCAACATATGTGATACATGGCCAATTTGTTGGCCAAGTTTTCAAACTATCAATCAACTATAAATACATATAAAATCAAATTCATATCTATAAAGCTTTTAAAAAGCTTTTCTATAAAATATTATTAAATCTACTTATATTTATCTTCTACCTAAGAATTATGTAAATATTTGTATATGTTAGTGATCATTATTTGAACTAAATTAATTTTTAAGGCATAGCAAGTGGCTTTATTGTTTTGTTTTATTTATTTATTTTTATTTATTTTACAATAAGAGCAATTAGAACCATTTAATAGCTCTTAGAAAGGATCTTTTAACATTGATAGAAAGAAAAAAAAATCCAATCTATTACTATGATTATTGAAGTATGGCAAAATTTTTAAATTTATTGATTTCTATTGTCATTTAATCTATATATTTTTTAATATAGCTCTACTATTAATAAAATTATTAAAAAAATTGATATTAATATAATTCTTTTATGGATGCTTAAATTTATTAAGATATTTAATCTTTTATAATTTGAATTAGCTTTTATAAAATAATATTATAAATAAAAATTATTATGATTGTCTCTTATCTTATGATTATTAATAATGAAATTTATGATACTCTAATTTGAAAAAATTATTGATAAGATATTTTCTATCTAAAATTATTTTTATTAACTATCAAAATACAAGTATGTTGTCATATTGACCATAATGAGTTAAAATACTTCATAATAAAATTGCAATCAAAAGTTTTATGGCATGGTGGATACTTTGGTAGAAATTCACCTTCATCATAGAAAACTAACCAATTTTATATTTTTTGAGACTTGATAAAAAATGCATATATTTTGGTTGTTACAAAATTAGTAAAAAATATAAGATATTTTTATTGCAATTAGAGAAGATGATAACATTACAATCTGTTAATTTTTTTGTAAGTTTATAATTATTCATACTGAATTTCTAATGTAACTAAACAACAATAAAAAAAAGATTTTTATTAGTATTATTAAAGCATTAATTACGAAAAACCTAATCAAACATCACAATACAGATCTATATTATCCTTATATTAGTATCTAAATAAGCAGACCAATTAAATTTTATATTAATTACTTATAAAAATCATTTTTAATATTAGTATTGATTAGAATATAAAGATATTTATAACATTAGAGACATATTGTGTTTTCTTCAAATTTACTATTAATGTGATATTACTCTAACTAATGTATGGCCAAAAAATAATTTTATTAATTAAACGAAAAAATTCTAATTTATTTTTTGTTATTGGAAATTACACACAAAATGACCAATTGTTATAACATCATCTTTTTTGTAGAAAAATTATAAAAATAGTGCTTCAAATTTTATTACATATTTGAAAGTGTGTAAGATTATTTAAAATTTTATTATAATTTTAGATTAGTATCTAAAGTATTTTATTAAAAAAACTTAGTATTTCTTAATAAAAATTAATATTATATATTTTAAAATAAATAAATAACACAAATATAAGGTCTTTCTATTATTTCTATAATTTATCTCAATAGATCAATTGAGTTGAAATTTGATTGAATTTTTGTCAATAAAAAAAATCTTTAATTTTTAAGAGAATTTATGTACATACATATATATATAATTTTTTTTACAAAAAAAAGAATTTGAGAGTCTTTGAAATATTTTTATTCCAACAATATTATAATGAGTTTGGAGAAAATTCAAGATTACATTTGTTGAAAAATCACAATGAATGAATTTTATCATAAGGATTAGTTGAAGTTTAAAAATGAGCAATTATGTCTTATATAAAATAAGAATCTAATAGAAATTATAAAATTATATGCAATCAAGTTAGGCTTTAATAGCAAGAAGATAATCTGCCAATATTAATATTAAATAATATTCAAAGAAAGATTATTAAAGCACAAGAGAGTCTCTTTTATATAAAAAATAATGCTTTATAGTGCAATATATATGTCAGCAATAGTTTTAACAACATTGGATGTTCTTTTATAAAATAAATAAGAAATGAGAATAGAATGAAAGACAAAAATAATATTAATAGATGGCTTTAATGATTCTATTTTTATCATAGTAGAAAATTATTGAAAAGATTTAGCTAAAAAATCTGTAAGTCTAGTGAAAAGAAAAAAAGAAAAAAAAAAAAAAAAAAAACTAGATTATTAACAAATAAAGTATAAAGAAGACTAACAATAGAATATAGAAGAAAAAAAATTCATTAAGAATTGATAATAGTAAAAGGAATAAAGTATTAAAAAATAGAGGCAAAGAAAGAGAATTTAGCTATTAAAATAAACTCTTGTTATGATATAAAAGAAAATAAGAATTAAAATAAGAAATTTAACTTAAATAAAAATATTTTTAAGATAATATTTATAAATAAAATTTAAAAATTATATATTTTTATTAAAGTTAAATATATTTAATTAATAAGAATATAAAAATAATTAAAAATAATTCAATGTAGAAATTCAAAGGTTGAAAGAAGAGTTGAAAGGCTATTATAATAAATTTAAGCAATTGATAGAAAAGTATGTAATAAGTTAAAAAAAAATGATCAAAGTTTTATTGCAAAGAATCTAAGCACACACTATAATGTTATTCAAAGAAAAGATGCAACTACAAAATAAGGAATATAGTTATCAAAAGAAACAATATGTCAAAAAACAAGATTTTCCAACTACCATAGGAACCATGGAGCTGAAATCTTATATAACATCTAGCAAAGATTCTATTTTCTTGTTAAAACTTTCTTTTTATTTTACGATAGATATTTATTTAGGATCTAAAAATCACAAAGCCTATGACTTGCTAAATTCAATAGTCTTTTTTTAACTTTTAAATAAAGACTTTATTGAAAAACATAAAATAATTTTAATAGAAAGAATTAAAATTATATATGTAAAGATCATAGATGGTCATTTTTTGTCTTCTAAAAATATTATATATAAAACTAATCTTATAAATATAGCAATAAATGGTCATAATAGCTTAGTGTTATTAAATATTATTAGATCTTCTTTTAGTTTAGTTATTTTAGATTTATCATAATTAAAAAAATATAATGCTTGGATAGATTGAATTTCTTATAGTATCAATTTATTTTATAGTATAATCTAAATTTCTATTATTCAATTAAAAAGTCATAATTCTAATATAAATAAATTCTTATTTCTATGTGAAAGAGTTTTTATACATGCTACAAAAGAAGGATCATCTTTTTTTATTCATAGAACATCCATTTCTAATGATCAAAAGACTTTAAGGAGCATTCAAATTTAATATAAAGATTATCAAGTTGTTTTTCTTTTTTTTTTTAAAAAAATACATATATTCTTTCAAAGCATCATTCTTTTAATTAGTTGATTGATCCTCAAGAAAAAAATTTGTTGCCATTTTGACCAATCTATAGCTTATTAGAAAATAAATTGATTAAATTCAAGGAATATTTTGATGAAAACTTAGCTAAGAACTTTATATGCCATTTAAAATCTTTGGGAAGAGTTGATATCTTGTTTGTAAAGAAAAAAAATTGATCATTACAAATGTGTATAGATTAGTAAAGAGTCAATAAGATTATTATTAAAAATAGGTATCTTTTACTTTTAATATCAAAATTTCTTGATTAATAGAATTATGTCAATATTTCTATAAAAATAGATCTATAAAGAATATAAAATTTATGCTATACATTTAAAAAAAAAATGATTATATTTTAAAATCAGATATGAATATTTTGAGTACAATGCCATACTATTTGGACTTATAAATAGGCCAACTATTTTTCAACATCTAATGCATAATATTTTATTAAGAATTTTTATATTATTTAATTATTTAATTATTTAATTAATATTTTAAATTATTCTAAGAATACAAAAGAATATAAAATTTATTTTTGTTGTATATTATAAAAACTTAGAGTTGCAAGATTATATGCCAAGATGGAAAAGAATGTATTTCATACTACTCTAATTAACTTTTTAGGATATATCATTTTAAATAATGGCCTTATAGTAGAACCTATGAAAGTTCAAACTATCATAGATTAAAAGATTCTAAGAATAATAAGAAAAATTTAATATATTTAAAATATTTTAAATTTTTATTTGATCTTCTTAAAGAGTTTTTTCAAGTTACTAAAAATTTTAAATTTTGAAAAAATTATTAAGATTTGTATTTAATATTATTTACTGGCCAAAAAAATGATAAGATTTATATAATGTATTTTTTAAATATTCTTACATTGTGCTAAAGGAAAAAAAAATATAACTTTTGATTAACAACAAACTATTCTTTTGAAACTAGAGTAACTTCAACTTTAAATGATGAAATCAATATTGATTGTTGATTCAACCTTTCTTGATTGAATACAATTAAGTATATTTTTAAATATTCTTATTTATGATATTAAAAATAATTCTTCTAAATCTCATAATATATTTAATTTTAAATTAAAAAATAATCCACTATATTTCAAAAGATACTTATATGTTCCAAAAGATAAAGCATAAGTATATACCCTTCGAGCTTGTCATGATTTCTTAGTTGTAGGATATTTTAGATACAATAAAATATTATAATTACTTTCAAGAGATTTTTATTAGTCTCAAATATAGAACATTTTTTTTTTTTTTATAATTATGTAATATTTTTTTAGATCAAAAATCCCTCATCATCAATCTTACAAACTTTTTTAGTTAATACTTATATTAAAATACAACAATTATCTTTTGTTTCCATAGATTTCACCACAAAACTTTCATTCTCAAGTTTTTATGATTCTATATTTGTAATAGTAGATTGCTTTATTAAAATGGTACATTTTGAATCATATACAAAATCTATTATATGTGAAGAAATATTTAAATTTTTTCTTGATAATATTTATTGCTATCATGAATTATCAAAGAATACTATGTTAGATAGAAAAATTTAATTTATATTAAAAATTTTAATTTTTTTTAAATATTAAAAAAAAATATTTAAATTTTTATCCTTCAATTGATAAACAAAAAAAAAAAAAACAAATCAATCAAGTATTGGAGTAGTATTTGAGATATACCATCAATTACCATTAAGATAATTAGATAATATTTTAGCTATTAGCAAAAAATTTCTATAATAATATGATACATTTTTTTATTCAAAATTTACTTAGCTATGCTAATTATGATTATCATCTATAATTTGATGCTTTTGACTTCTTAAAAGTTGATAATCCTAAAACAAAAGATTTAATAAATTATTCATAACAATTACATGCAACAATGAAAGTACAATTCAAAAAACTCGTGAACAACAATAGATCAATGCAAAACCTATTGCAAGGAAAAAGTTTAATTACATGTTGGAAATAAGGTATAATTATTTTATTGTAATACAAAGACCATTTGTCTTTGTGATAAGTTGGACTACGATAGACTTAGACTATTTTCTATTTGTAAATAGATCAATTTAGTTACATATTGATTAGACCTTCTTAAATCTTTAAAAATCCATCTCTTATTCTATGTGTCCTTTTTTAAGTCATACAAGATAGTGAACATATCAATAAGAGGAAAAATACCATCTTCTCCTAAAAAAATAAAAAATAATCAAGAATTTGAGGTAGAAGAGGTCTTAGATTTGAAGCAACATTGAAATAGGTTAGAATATCTTAAATATTAGCATAGATAAGATATTAATAAATATAGAGGGATGTTATTCAAGAATTTATTACAAAAAGTATATGTGACATTTATAATGACAAAAATAATAAAGATAAATCACATGTATATAGATGCAATGTATACATGGCTCACTTCCTTTGAAGCTATATCTATAGAAAATATTTTTAGTTCACAACTTTATTGATGTCACATCCAAGGTGCAATATGCTCCTTCTAAGCTTACTCTTGGATCAAAAAATCTATCCTATATACTCTGATCCTTGACTCCAAATTTGTCCAAGACTATATTCTATCAAGTCTCCCAAATCAAAAACTTTAAACTTGATTTTATATTTTGGCATTCTAATTTCTATATTATAGGTGATTTTTATCCTCAAATCTTGTAAAGATATTATTATTTAATAAAATATAAGCTACTATTAAGAAAATCTTATAAGTACACAAAGTAGGTCAATACATTTTATCAACAATATCTATTAAAATTAAAATAAGGAATTAAAGAATTATTTATTATAAAGAAAAATAGATTTAATAAATATTGTTATATATTTTTTATTATTTTTTGTGGTTTTTTTATATTTTTAAAACTAATTAAATCAAAAAAATTAATAATTAGTAGTTTTAATTCATAAGCTATTGTTTATTGAGTTATCATATGAGGCATTCAAATTGTCACAATTTTCAACTATCTATAGGTGAATACAAAAGCAAGTCTTAGATTGTGCATTTTTTTTCTTCATACCTTCTTTTTTAGTATATTTATTTCTTGGTCCATCTTAAATTGAATTAAATATTGCCATAAATCTACTTTCTTTTTGAAAGAATGCATGCATCCTTTTATATTGTATTTATAGATCTGAAATTCAAGAATGTAATTCATTGAAATGAATCTTTATGCCATAAAATTTAGAAATAAATCTTTGGACCATGTGCTTTTTTGAGCTTTTATATTTGCAACCTTTAATTGAGTTGCAATTGTTTGAAACTATCCAATGTTTCATTAAAGTGTTTTTATTGTAATTTCATTTATTTCATTATTAATTTTATTTTGATAAGTTAATATATTCCAATTATACTTTATATTATATTAGAATATATTAATATTAAAGAAATACAACAAACAAGATAAAAGTAAGTAGAAATCAAAAATATCATATACAAGAAAAATATGGAATGAGATGCCTCTCACTTCCAACAACCTTTATTAATAGGACAAGTTTATATCTATTGTAGTTGAACTTCATCTATAATCATCTTCATCTATCTTTGCTTTATCTAATTAAATCTTTTTTAACTTAGCTACGACTTAAAATCCTAGCCACCACATTTGTAATTTATCTTCATTCTTTTATTACTCTTTGACCATTAGTAAATTATTTAAGATAATTATATCTTATTCTTACTTATCACTTTTACTTTGCTATTGGTCAAAGGCTTTTAAACCTAATACCTTCGCCAATTTTTGATGAATATTTTTTATTAGTACTTTTATTAACAATTCAACAAGCATATCTTCTATTATACAATATTTCATATCAATCACTCCTATTTCAATCTTTTCTTTTATATAGTAAAGTTGAATGTTAATATATTTGGTTCTTGAGCGATGTTTTGGATTCTTTATAAAAAAAGATATTTTTAATTATCACACTTCATTAGAATTGCTTCCAATAGTACAAGTCCAATATCTTTTTAAACTTGTCTTAGCCAAATTGCCTCCATTGTACAATAACTTATTGCCATGTATTCCATTTCCATTAATGATCTTACAATTGTTGGTTGTTCCTTGCAATTCCATGAGATTTTTCTCACTTCAACAAAAAATTAATATTTCATTATCGACCTTCTACCATTTGCATCTTTAGTCCAATCTATACCACAATAACCATGCAATGCAATATTATCTCCTTAAAGGCACAATTTGAAGTTCAAACTTCCTTTCAAGTATCTTATAATCCTTCTAATGGTTGCCTAATGGATTAGACCAGCCTTTGACATGTCTTGGCTTAAAACACTCATAGTATATGTAAGATCCATCTTTGTACCAATCATTGCATATATAAGTGAGTATACTACTATTTTATATTGAATTTCTTTCTTTTTATCTTCAACTTTAGTAAATTCTTCATTTGTAAACTTCATCAACTTCAAATTGGCATCCAAAGGTGTTCCAATGGACTTGCAATCTTTTTTGTTGAATTGTTTCAATACTTTTTGTATGTACTTACTTTGATTCATTATAATAGTCTTATTACTATGATTTCTTACAAACTCCATTCCTAAAAAATAATGGAGTTTTTTCAAATTATTCATTTCATACTTCTTTTTAAACTTTGCCTTCAATCAATCTATCTTCTTCATGGTATTACTGAATATGATTAAATCATCAATATGGAGGATGAAAATCAATATGAATTCATTTGATTGCATCACATATAAAGAATAATTTACATCATTCTTTACAAATCTTACATTCACAAAGAATGTGTCAATATATTGGTACCATACCCTTGATGATTGTTTTAGTCCATATAAGGATTTCTTCAACTTATAAATAAGATGTTTGTTTTTTTCAAAAAATATTTGAGATTAATCTATATAGATGATTTCTTTCAACTTTTCATTCAAAAAAACCATCTTTATATCCATTTGATGCATCTCAAAGTTCATTGTTGTCCTAATTATGACAATGATTCTAATGGTAGTGAATTTGGCCACAAGAATAGATGTCTCATTGAAATCAATATCAGCAACTTGTAAATAGCTTTTAACAATTAATCTTAACTTATATCTCACAACTTTGTCCATTACATTTTTTTGATTCTAATTACCAACTTACAATCAATTAAAGATCGATTTGATGGAAGTTGAATCAATTTCCATATGCCATTGTCCACAAGTAATTTCTACTCTTCTTCCATAGCCTTCTTCCACTTCATAGCATCTATGGACTTCATTATATTATACAAATTCAATAGATCAATGGAAAATATGATATATTTATGTTATATATTTATTTGAAAAAAATATATGATACTTCTATCATTTATCACATGATCTACTTTCTCTCAAAAGATATCTCCTTTCATTTGAAGAAGATTCATCTTCTTACACTTTATGCTTTCTTTCAAGTTTTTTTTCTCTTAAAGCTTGTCTGTTCTCATTTAAAAATTGGTACTCTTCGTCATTATCATTATAATCTTGAGCATTTTTATTATTGGTCCTATAAATTGTAGAAGCATTCTTCTTCATCTTCTTTGTCTCTTCACCTTCATTCACACCTCTACCATCTTCATTGTCATCATCTTGTTCTTCTTTCATTATTGAATTTGAAGATGTATCCACAAATATATTATTACTCCTACTTTAATATATCTCAAAGTACTCACAAGCATTCTTATGCTCCAAAAACTCTAGATCATGATTTTTGATGATCTTCTTGGTATCTCAACATATTAGCTTATATGTCTTAGTACTTTCTTAATATCTAACAAATATACATTTTGTATCTTTTGTATCAAATTTGGACCTTATACAATTTGGTACTTTTGCATAAATAATATATCTAAATAATTTCATGTATGAAACATAAGGTTTCTTCTCATTCCATACTTTTTTTTGGAGTCGCCCATGTAAGTACACTTATAAAATACCTATTCCTTGTATATACTATATTTACCATGAATTTTATCTAAAACTTATGCCCAAGGTGTTAAGTATGTAATATACTCCTTGCCATCTCCAAAATGGTTCAATTTATTTTTTTAGAAATTCTATTTTATTATGGAATTTAAAGAGTTGAGATTTATCTTGTAATGCCTTGGATCTTCAAAAATTCATCAAAATGCTTGATAAGTATTCACTTCTACTGTCCGTACATAACACCTTGATCTTCCACTTACATTGCTTTTCTATAAGTGCTTTAAACTCCTTAAACCTTAAAAAATACTCATTCTTGGATTTGAAGATTAAAATCCACATCTTCTTTAAAAATCATCAATAAATGTGACAAAGTACTTTGCTCTTTCAATTGATGGCATTTTCATTAGTCTACAAATATTTGAATGCATAATTTTCAACAATTTGCTTGCACATGTTATAATTCCATTTAAAAATAAGGCCTTTTGTTGTTTGCCTTAGATACAACCTTTACAAGCAAGAAGCATAGCATTATTGCATGAATGTCAAAGATCCAAGCAACTTACTATAGATTGAAATTTCTTCATGCTCTTAGCATTCAAATGACAAAATTATTGATGTTAAAAGCTAAATTTGTCTTGATTATTTGAAAACTCAACAAATGCAACCACTTCAATTCTATTCACCTTCTTATACTTAATTAAGTAGACATTGCTATCTCTAAAGCCCTTGGCAACATTATCTCCATCGAATGTCTTTACAAAACATTCTTTCTTATCAAATTACACTTTACAACCATACGAAACTAGTTTAGTCACCAAAAAGAGCTTTTCTTAATCTTGGGTACATATAAGACATCTTTCAATTTGATCCTCTTGGTTTATCTTCTTACAAAAATTTCAACTATAATAGAATCCATTCTAATAGCTTGTACCATACCATTATCTTTTATAAAAATATTTGTTGCTAAAATTTCTTTATAAATATTAAATAAATATTTGTATAGAGTTATGTATTTCGTAGCACCTAAATCAACAATGCACTTGGATATGGCAACCATGAAGGTGTCTTCACTTACCATGAATGCAAAATCATCTTCTTCAAATTGCTCATATACATTTTTGATAATCTTTCTATCTCATTTTTTTGTCTTATAGAAATTTCATACAAAATGACTTGATTTTTCACAAATGAAGCAATTTTTTATATTGCTACATTGATTAGAATAGCTTTTCTTGCCTTATCTTCAAAAGAGAGCCAAATCTTCATTTTGAGATTCATTTTCTTTCTTCTTGGTCACTTCATGGGCAAGTCTTGCCGTTACATAGTTCATGGTAAGTTCCTTTAACTTGATGGACTCCAATGCCACAATGAGGTAGTTGTAGGACTTAAAAAGATTTCTAAGCAATGTCATGACAATATCACCTTCTCCTAAACGCTTGTCAACAATTGCTATTGGTTTGCAAGAACCTTTATCTTATTGATATGAGCTAAGAGGTCTTTACTTTCTTCCATCTTGTAAGTGAAGAATTTCTTCCTTGTAAAGATGATGTTGAACAAGTTCTTGCTCTCATATATATTGTAAAGAGTCTTTTATACTTTTGCTGGTTCTTTGCAAGAAATAATGTGAGAAAAATTGGCTTCATCCAAATTAGTGGAAATTATGCCAAAAGCCTTCTTTTCACATCTTTTAAAGTCATTCCTCTCTTCAATATCTACATGTATACTTAGAGACTCTTTACTTTCATCTGTAATGTTTCAAAGGTCCAAGGATGCCAACAAAAGTTCTATTTTGACCTTCCAATGGTAAAAATTACTCCTTCTAAATTTCTCGATCACTTTGAAACCTACGCCTTCACTAGAAGCCATATTTGAGAAGAACTTAATTAAAAAATATTAAAAAAAGAAATCTCTATGTACTCAAAATCACCAAAATAATTTTATACTAGCAAAATTTTAGAATGCTCTCTTATGAATTATTGAGTGCTTTCTCATTCAAAACATTCTTAATTCAAGTTTTGAAGCTTTTAACAAGTGCGAGCACTCTAATGAACCTTACTATTAAATTCTTTCATTCTTTTAAATCAAATATTTCATAATACATACAAAGTAAGTGCAACAACTTCAACAATACAAAAAGATAATATCAAGGTCTTTTTATAAGGTCTTAAACTCACAATCTTAAGAATTAAGAATCCACAAAGTAGTGTTGGAGATCTATGAGGTTAAAATCAGCACCTCCTCATGCCAAAACACAAGTTTAGATCTTACAAATTCTTATATCAACAAACACTATAAGACCTATTCTACACAAATACAACTACTAAAAAATAACATCAACTTATTTGAATGGCATAACAAAAAGTATGTTGGTGCAGAACTTATTAAAGAAATACAATAAGCAAGACACAAGTAAGAAGAAATTAAAAATGTTGCATATAAGAGAAGTATGGAATGAGATGCCTTTCACTTCCAACACTATTTTCTTATAGGAGGAATTTACATCTATTATAGTTGAACTTCATCTATAATCATCTTCATCCATCTTTGTATTATCCAACTAAATTTTTTCTTCTCAAGAAAGAATCTCTACCGCTTCCTATGAGCTCACACCAATCCTAGTGAATTCACATCTTGGTTGTGTTGCTCCCCACTTTTAACATGGGTGGTGACCTAGGTGGCTAGGTAGTTAATTTCAGATAAGTACGAGGTCATGGCTATCTCTGCCCCTTTCATGCCGTAATCCAGGCTGGGGTTGGATCCCCCGCTCAAATTGGACGGTAATCCGTTGCTGTAGTAATCGTTCACAAGTTCGGAGAATTGTGCGAACATGAGCTTAGCGATGGCGGCCAGCGCCAGGCGCATGTTGTCCATAGACACGATGATGGCCGTGCCCTGGAAGTTGCCGCCGTGAAGGGCGATGCCCCTGGCAGCGTCGATGATGGGATTGTCGTTCACAGAGTTGATCTCCCGCTCGATGGCTTGGGTGGTGTTGCGGATGACCTCCACCTGAGGGCCCAGCCACTGCGGGGAAGTTCGCAGCGCGTATCTGTCCTGCTTGGGCTTGCGCAGGGGGTCGGTCTCATTGAACTTGGCGGCAGCCTTCATGAAGGAACTCCCGTCCAGCACCCACTCCATGACAGCCGCAGCTTCCATCTGTCCAGGATGGTGCTTCAGCTTGTGAGTCAGGGGGTCGGCAAATTCAGGCTTTCCCTGAGCGCGGGCAGAACCTCGGCGAGCAACACCGTGATGTTGGCAATCGTAGCACACGGTGAAAGCGAGGGCGGAACCGACTGCGGTGCCGTTGACAAGGGCGAGCCCTTCCTTCGGCGCCAGCTCGAAGGGCTACTCCACGCCTGCGATGCGCAAGGCCTCCAGCGCGGAAACCTCTCGTCCGTCCTCGGTGACAGCTTTCGAATCGGGGCGATCGGTAAGCAGGCCGGCGATATACGACAAGGGGACGAGGTCGCCGGATGACGTGATGGTATCCCGCAAGGGCAACTTGGGGGGTGACGTGCGCGTTGAGTAGCTTCTCCATAGCTTGGAGGATCTCCCAGCGGATGCCAGAATAGCCCTGCATCAGCGTGTTGGTACGCACTAGCATCGCCGCTCGGGCAGTCTCGGATGGCAGGGAGTTACCCTTGCTGAGGACTCCCGCATTCAGGAAGCGGATGAGTTCGCGCTGGAGCTCCACTCCTTGCTACGTGCAACAATGAAAGGTCGCTCCGAACCCGGTGGTAACGCCGTAGATATCACCTCCGCCCATGATCCTGTCGAACACCCAGTGGGAGCTCTCGTCAAGTTCTACTCTTGGCATTGGCAGCATCGAGCACGACATGCACGTCAGGTCTGCCAGCAATGGCTGCTACCTGAGGTACAGTGAGAGTGGCTCCATCGATCGTGACCTGGGTGGCATTTTGGTAAGTGTCGACCATGCGCTTAGTTTCTTCGAGGTGGCTGCATTCCATGGCCTTGGCGGTCTTGGCCCAGTTCAGAGGATCCGCACCATGAACTGCTCCATTACCGAGTAGGTCAATGCAGTAAGGTGATGTGTTATCATCAAGCATCATGTTTGAAGATGCCGCATCAATTTGCTCACCTGATCCGATGACATTAAGCTCCCCAGCTCGTGGTGCCGTTGTTGGTATTGAAGACCTGCAATTACACTATCTGTCGAGATCTACTGGGTGCGCGGAGCTACGCAAGACTGTGATGTACTGAGAGTTCGAAGTCGGGCCTGAACGCCTACTTCAGGAAACAATCTCAACCAAGCAGTAGTAGCAAACTTTGCTGATCTTTCAAGAGATGGGAGGTGAATCAATTACTGAAGGGTGGGATGCAGGCTCTGTCCGGCATTCGCTGCTTGAATGGGCCTCAGGGTGAAGTGAAGCTTAATGAGATTCGGGGAATGCTCTTTATGCAACATAAAGTGTTGTTGTTTTTCCCGATATTTTTGGTGTAGTATTCTGTGAATCCAATAGGTTATGGGCCCACGCTTCGTTGTTCTGTAATACATATTGTTTTTTTAGAGTGCTAGATCAGAGTGTTAATCAAGATCAAAGTGCTAGATTTTGATTAATTCAGTTGTTTTGTTTTCTTTTGTTTTCAAGCAAATAATATCAGAGAGATTGACTTCTTTAAGAGCGATTGATCAAGTGATTAGAGCAATTGAGTGGCTACTCCTGTATTCAGTATATTTTTCAAGTTTTTCATTTGCAGTTTTTAGAAAATTTGCAGTGCTTATTCTTGTTCTCTCGAACATTTTCTTGATTTTACACATATTTCATTTCTCAACTTCCTACTCATTTTCTGTTTCTTATAATTCGATCACGTTGCAATTTGATCACAATGTCTATCGATAAAGATCTAATCGTTCGAGCAAAAGGGTACATCACTCGTATTGATGGCATAGGGTGGAAAGAAACAAAAAGTGCGCAATGGACAGAAGCGGATTATAGCACCTATACTCTATTAATTTTCTCGCACCTCTAACACGAGCAAAACGGCGCAACAAGTTTGGATCAGATGATTAGAAGAGCATGAATTTAAAAACAGTGCCAATGTTTATGAACTATTAGCGACAGTTCTTTGATGCTAGAATTTAACATTGTCAATCCTTTCTAGTTTCATAGCTCAACTGGAACTTACTATGAGCGAGTTGGAGGATTTGGGTGATACAATATTTGCGAATTCCTACATGATATCTAAACTCACTTCAAACCTCCTTGCTAATTTTGACGGATTCTATCAAGTGCATAGGAGAGGACATCAAAGGATGTTCAAAACTTATCCAATCTGAAATTGCATCCGAGAATAGAACACAGGATTTGATTACAAACTCAGAATGATTTAACTACGAAGTCAAGGGCATTTTGAGTTGGACATAGAGGATGTTTCAATGCGAGTAGTTATTGAGGGCAGTCCACTAGTGGGAATTACAATCCTTGCTGATCAATTTCAGGTATGTATCTTAATGAGCCTGTCCAAAATTATTCACGAAACATTTCAGGACCAAGACCTTTGCGGCATCCAGGACCTATGCTGCGGTGTTGAGGCTCTTCTCCAGGGCCACACACTTTATCAAGGCAACCTTACTATCGACCGGATATAATACAGAATAATCAAAATTCTTACTGATCTCAATCTTATCAAAAGATAGAGTTCAGAAATTCAAATATCAATGAAATGAAAAGAAAATCCCGATGTAAATAATTGTGGAATCTTTGGCCATTGGTGGCAAGATTGTTCTCAAAATTTTCAAGAATCAATGCTCAAACCATATGGATTACAATCAGGACAAAATACACAAGCTTCATTTGCAGAATCTTCAAATTCTAGTACTTCTTAGATTTCAGAAGCTCCTTATTTAGAATCAAAAAATTATCATTCTAATGATTTATATCAAGAGCAATATTATGAATTAGATCAAAATGGATTTAATTACAATTCTATTATTACTCAAGTTGATAGTGCACTAGCATTTGCAAGAATTACAGAAGGATGGATAGCTAATAGTGGTGCAAAAGAACATATGACTGACAAGCTTCATTGGTTCATCAATTATAAACCTCTACCAGCAAATGCAATATGGCTTGTTGACACACCTGTTGGACATAAATGTTTTATGATGGAAAAAGAAGATATCAAGATTTTAGATCAATTACCATATTCAACTAAAAGATTTCAAAAGAACTACAAAATATTCAAACATGGCATCTTTATCTTGGCCACTTGCATTACAATATGACAAGAAAGATGGCTATTAATGGTTCAGTAATTGATATTTGACTTAAATTTTTTAAACACCCAAAATTATATTCTGGATTTTGGGTAACTTGCCAAAACCACCAAACATGATATTAGTCCCATGAGTGTGCCATTTCATGGAGGATTATTATATTTTATTTTATTTTAAGATGATTCTACACAATATCGATTTGTTTTCTGTATTTTTCAAAAATTAGAAGCTTTTATATGTTTTCAAAAGGTTTGTAAAACCATATTTAGACACTAGTTATAAGGTTCTTACTTTATGAATGGGCAATGGAGGAGAATTTTGTAATCAACAATTTAATGAATTTTTACATACATAAAGCATAAAATATGAATTAACAATTCCATATACTCCAAAGCAAAATGGGGTTTCAGAAAGAGAGAATTGTATAATTATAGAGGCTATTAGAAGTATGATTTATCAAGCTCATCTTGATCCAACGTTTTGGGCAGAGGTCGTTAACAACATAATTTACATCTTAAATCACACATGTTCTCATCTTCTTCCAAGTATTACTCCTTTTGACGCTTATAGTAAAAAGAAGCCTTTCCTTTTTCATATACAACATTTTGGATGCAAAGTTTATAATCATGTACCTGACAAATTAAGAAAGAAACTTGATGCTAAAAGTTGCATGGGATTATTTATTAAATACTTAAATGAATCAAAAGCTTATCAAATTTGGAATTTAATACATAAAAAAGTAATAATCAGTCAAGATATAATCGTTGATGAATACAATTATAAACAAGAAATATTATCCAAAGAAAATATTATTCAAAGTATAACTTTATTTGAAGTTCTTTTTCGGGAATCTCCTTGAATTTTTCAAGAATCTACGCAACCTTTCTTACTGGAATTAAACATGTCATCTACAAGAACACTTCAAAATTTTATAACCATAGATCTGGATTTTTACAATTCTCAAATACATGAAAGGAATGTGAATAAGGAAAGTATGCATCATGACAATAAACAACATTTCTTAAACCAAAGTTGGTGATTTAAACACATATGTTGGTTTACAAATTAAAAGAAATCGAGCTGCAAAACTTTTATTCATACATCAATGTACTTTTTTAAAAGGATTTTATGTAATTATGGATTTTCAAAATCATCTCCAATTACTATCCCAGTGGATTGTAATTCTATTCTTTGAAGTATTAATTCTGCTAACAACGACTTGGTTGAAAATTTCTCTTTTATAAATACTGGTGATAGTCTTCAGTTTGCCTTTAGAAGAACTCAACCTCATATTACTTACTTTGTAACATCTCACATTTCAAAACAAAATTTACTCAAGCACATTATAATGTTGTAAAACAAATATTTTGATATATTCAAGCCACTTTGGATTTTAAACTTGTTTATGGTGGCACAAATTTATCAAATTTGCTTATTGTATTTACTGATGCTGACTATGTGGTTGATTTGGATGATCAAAAATCACACAGTGGATATATTTTATTTTTAAATGGTGGATCAATTAGTTGGAGATTGAAGAAACTAGAATGTTTAGTTGACAACACAACCTATTCCAAATATATTGCCTCTTACATGGCAGCAAAAGAAATTATTTGATGTTGATAAATGTTAATACATCTTGACTATACTCAAGAAAAACCTACTATTTTATACTTTGATTCACAAAGTACAATAAAATTGGCAGTTAATCCTGAGTTTCATTCCCGCACTAAACATATTGATATTAAATATCACATGATTCAAAAGCAAGTTAAAAATGGAGTTCCACAAATAGATTATATATCTATTAACAAAAATGTAACTGATATTTTTACAAAAGCTCTAGCTCCTGATAGATATTGCGTGCTTTTTTGACTCTATACTCAAGCTAATGCTTTTCTCCATTGAAGTGGGAGAATTAAGACATGTTGTAATATCAATGGAGAAGTTATTATTTAGTGAGAGTTTAGTAACTAGTGTGTTACTAGTAAGAAATAAAAACTTCTCATTGATATGTAAGATTTGACTTGTAATAAAGTGTTGTTGTTTTTCCTGATATTCTTAGTGTAGTATTCTGTGAATCCAATATGAGCCTCCTGGTGCCACATGAAGGATGAGAGTCCTCCAGATTGATTTATGATACAGGGTTGTTGAAATTTAGTTCGCTTGTCATTTACTTCAACACTATGTTAAACTACAATTCCCCTCATGTTCTTGTTGGTGATTCTCAGGTTCTCTGGGGTGGACCCACTTTCTATTGGAGGAAAGTCGGATGCGTGTTCATGTTTGGAAAGACGAAGTGCTGCAATTCTTCGTGGTCTTCAGTCTGACTCTCAGAGTCAGTCACGCTGGTCTGCTGGAATGGATCGTTTCGCTGATGAAAGTGTCAACATCGCGATGCTCTTAAAGGGCACACGCTGTGCATGAAATAGTAGGGCCGATATGAGCTTCACAACGAAAGTCGCCACCCAACCACACCGTCTATCACTTCTCTGGCAATCTCTCCAATCGTTGTACTCAAGTTACGAAAATAAACTAGTTCGTGGCGAAGTAAGAGAGTGGGATGTTCCGCATATCCCAACTGGTAGCATAACTGAATCGGTGCGTAGAACAACCTCTCTTGTTGCAGAATTAGCAAACAGACAAAGTCGAAATACGTTTGGCAGCACAGATTGAGAACTAGAGTGAAGAAATCGACCGAGGTCGTCCAATGGCTTCTGCTGGGGAGGTTACGAGGGCCGCGCTTCCCAGGGGCCAGCCCTGCGCTGAAGGGCCAGCCTGCGTGCTAGGCATCGGGACTGCGGTGCCTCTCGCGGAGTTTTTGCAGAGTGAGTACCCCGATTTCTTCTTCAACATCACCAACTGCGGCGAGAAGGAAGCCCTCAAGGCCAAATTCAAGTGCATCTGTGACAAGTCGGGCATCAAGAAGCGCCATATGTTCCTCACGGAGGAGGTGCTCAAGGCCAACCCAGGCATCTGCACGTACATGGAGCCCTCCCTGAACGTCCGCCACGACGTCGTGGTTGTCCTGGTCCCCAAGCTCGCCGCCGAGGCCGCCCTAAAGGCCATCAAGGAATGATGCAGCTGCAAGTCCAACATTACCCACATCGTCTTCGCCACCACCTCGGGCGTCAACATGCCTGGAGCCGACCACGCCCTGGCCAAGCTGCTCGGCCTGAAGCCCACTGTGAAGCGTATCATGATGTGCCAAACCGGGTATTTTGGCGGTGCATCCGTGCTCAAAGTGGCCAAGGATCTAGCCGAAAACATCAAAGGCGCCAGAGTACGAGCAGTAGCGAGCGAGGTGACCGCAGTCATATACAAAGCCTCGAGCAAGCACCACTTGGACGGGCTTGTGGGCTCAGCTCTGTTCGGCGATGGTGTCTGCGTGTACGTGGTTGGATCCGACCCCAAGCCTGAGGTAGAGAAGCTATTGTTCAAAAAGCACTGGGCTGGAGTGACCATCTTACCAGAGAGTGACGGAGCTATCGATGGACATCTCCCCGAAGCAGGGTTCATCTTCCACCTCATGAAGGATGTACCTGGGCTCATCTTCAAGAACATCAAGAAGTTTTTGAACGAGGCCAGGAAGCCAGTGGGATCACCGGCATGGAACGAGATGTTCTGGGCGGTGCATCCCGAAGGTCCAGCCATTCTCAATCAGGTGGAGGCGAAGCTGAAGCTGACAAAGGACAAGATGCAAGGAAGCAAGGACATATTGTCCGAGTTTGGCAACAGGTCTAGCGCCTCTGTGTTGTTTGTGTTGGATCAGATTCGGCACAAGTTTGTGAAGATGGGTGCGTCCACTTTGGGCGAAGACAGCGAGTTCGGATTCTTTATTGGCTTCGGACCAGGACTGACACTGGAAGTGCTTGTGCTCCGCGCCGCTCCCAACTCCGCTTAGATTCCACCCCACCTCTCCTTTTTACTCCCCATTCTCACCAATTTGTATCATATCATATTATTGCATAGCATAGCATCGAAGTGTGCAATTCAATTTCAATGTATTCCTGAGCTAGAGTTCGCGCTTAATTTTAAAAGAGAAATCAGGTTATCGAATCAACCTACATTCTTACTTCAGCAAGCTCTTTATACACTCAAAAATCTAGGGTTCCATTGTTTCGTATCCAGAACCTAAACGATCTGGCGCCTGTGGGTATATTTCTCTCGCTATGCTAAATTGGCAGTGCATCTACTCTAACGTTCTTATTGTTCCCTCAATTCATTTCTGGAAGACATGAGTTTGGCAATGTATAGTCACAATGCAATCAGAGGTGCAAAGTACAGTTTTATATTGGGGGTTTTTCTTAAGGATTTGACTGTAAATGGACCACTGACATTGGTGTGAAATAATTCTAAAATTTTGGTGGTTTCTATGGTGCGTTGTTTAGTATTTTTGGCTTGGCTTTTTAGCCCTTGATGCAAGTTTTACATGGTAATATGCCAATTGTGATGGATAGGAGGCCAGTGACTACGGCCGGTAATAAAAGGGACATAATCTCTTGTACCAAAGTAAGGTTTTTCTAATATGATTAGAAGTGGTTATGATGTTTACTTCACAGGAGCCTAGCTCTGTGTAGTTTGTGATAGTATTTCCATGGAATCTATACAAACCATTGTTTGCATCTCTTTCGGCTATGGCTATTGACTTTCCAACAGTGTTGCAAATCGTGCACTCATGAATTCTAAGCACAAGTTTTTCTCTGCTAAGTAATCCACTGAGAGGAGATTTTTGTGGGTACCAGGTTATTCAATAACATGATCAACCCTTTAAATTGCACCTTAGGGAAGGCGCATAGCAACCGTTGTTTTGTCTGCAACGTCGTTCTTGGATCTTGGTTTCCATCCCATTGAGACGATCCATCATCCACTTTAAGTACAGAGGATCTGTAATGTTGGTATGAGCCTCAACCTTGGGAACGGCTTTGTGTCAATTCTCCCACGTTGGTTCCTAATGAACAAGAGTGGCCACGGCCTTTGTTGTGACCTCGTCCGTAAGTTTATCCTCTGGAAAACTGGTTCCCAGCTATTAATCCTCCCAAGTGCTGGTTCCCATAATTGGGTCCTCCCAAGTACAAGTTTCAATGCCCACACACACAGTTGCGATGATACGAGTTTTGCTGGTAGCCAGATTGACCACCTTGGTTTTCTGCGCCACCACGATTATAGGGACGCCTGTTGTTGTTTTGGTCACGGTAAGTGAAAAAGCGCTTCGCTCTTCTTTTCTCCACTCTTCCAAACTGAGTGGGCCATCTCCTCACTCAAGAGCAGCATCTCTAGTTCGGAACAGGTGGATAGCTTGTCACCCAATATCATCTGCTTCAAGACTTCGTATTCATTTGGTAAATTTTTCAAAGTGTACCAGACTACAACATTTTTGGGGAGAGGAACATTCACTTCTTCTATCGAATCTGATACCTCTTTCATCTCTATCAAATACTTGTCCATGCTCATGGCGCTAGTTTTTTTCATGGAAAAAAACTTGACCATAAGAGAAACTTTGCGAGGGTTATTGTCAGCCTCATACCTTGATGCTGCCAACAGTCGTATGGGTCTGTGAATCTCTTCATGAGCCGAAATGCTGTGCCTTCTGCATTTGCTTTGAGAGCACTCAAAGCATGTTGTTGCCCTTTGATCTCCTCCATGGACATATGATCTCGGGCAACATGGTGACTTTGCTGTGTAGTGTGTGGTATTGGAGGCTGCATTCTGCGTCGAGGTGTGTTATGCGGAACGATTATTCTGCCCGATTGTCTGCTGGTCATAGCCTGCGAGGTCAGCGCTACCTCTGCCTCTACCAGCCTGCCTAGTGTTACTAGAGAACTCTGACTCGTCCACAACACGTCACAAGCTAAGTGCTGGGCAATGTGCTAAGCAAAGTGTTGGAGAGACTTACGGTCCTTGAAAGGATTGCTCTGATATCATGAAGAACGCTGCAGGGTGATAATGGAATGAGGGAACAATAATGTTCAATTGATAAGCTCATTTACACTGATTTAAGTATTGAGCCCACCTACTAATCCGGGAGTGTGCTCATACGAATGTACCGGATGGGTGAGGGCTAAATGATACAGTAGCTGTCTACAATTTCAAGTTACACGTGGTCTATTTGATTTCTTATTGTTCAACCGATTCAAAATGAGTAAGTGGCTTGTTTTCAAGCCACAGCGTTGGCTTCTTGAAATAGGATTGGAATGGAAAAAACTACACTCGTATGTTGAAAGACAATACCAAAACTAGTATCAACACAGAATACGTGCATATGGAAGTAGCTTGTATTGAAACATCTAAGTAATTCGTACCATAAATACGACAGCAATCAAGAACACATCTATCTCGTGTGACTAGCATCCTGGAAACCTTCGTTACGTGGAAACCATGTTACAACAAGCTTGAGCCTTCCTTAGAGAAGGGGCCTCAATGTCCTTGAACTCAATGGCTATCAAGCTACTGCCAAAGCTCTCGACAGGATAGGGCCCTACAATACAAGTACACTCACACCTGGTACGCGAAATGCAGTCCGCGAAACCGGTGAAAAGAATAACGCCCACAAAAAGGATGCGTCTTTAGAGTGGAGCACCTCTAAAAGGGTGGACGAGGATTGTTTAACGAGCAGGACTCGTTAATATCGTCTCTTCAATACATGCCTCCCAGTCATTGTGATTGGAAAGACTATACCAATCAGCGATACTGCCATAAATACTCAGCAAACTTAGGGACACATAGGACAATTCTCCGACAGTTCTCCACAACAACGCTTCTCAGACATGTCTTATTGTGATCAATTCCAGCAATTGAAGTTAGGGCACCCCATGGACCGTAGACGCAGCAATCAGTAGTAGCCTTACAGGCGCCGATTGGACTCTTTGAAGAATGGGTGCTTAAGCGCCTCTTTAGCCGTAAGCCGTTCCGATGGTTCAAATTTCAGCAAGCCTTGAAGCAGATCGATAAGAAGTCCCCCGGAGTGGTCCACATGATGCATAATCAAATTCTGCCACACAATCGAGCGATTCACAGTCTGTCAAACAATAGAACAGCAGTATAGAACACACCTGTGTATTCTTACACGTGAATACAAGAACAATAAACGATGTAAAATGGTCAAGGAGGAGAACAAACCCGTAGTCTGGGTAATCTTCTCACGGCTCGAATACTTTCCCTTGACACTGCCCCTTCAGGCCAGTTTAATTCCCTCCCATGTCTGAAGTATTTTTCTGTTCGACGACTGTGTAGGATACAGGTGATCATAGGAAGTCAGGAAAGTTCAAAAAAAAAAAATTGAAGATGATTAATACTCATAGGCTCAGATATGGTGATTTAATGCAAGTCATTTACAAGACCGCAGTCGATAGAGCCAATAAATAATACGAGGATCATGGTACGCACTCTGCCCTCTTTATCATGTGCACAGGGATGGGACCCAAAACTCGCTCCATCATAGCCAAATGCTCTAGATTCTCGTGAGTTTGAAACAATGCATCACCCTGCCACCCGCAAACAAGCACAATTACTAATAGATACATACCATAATCTCAAAATATCCACGAGTATCAAAATCTGAATAACATGGCAACAGTACACTAATAATAAAAGTTGAAATAAACAGGACATATATATATATATATATATATATTGTAAATGGAATTACAGGTAAGATCAAGGCAGGGATGAAGCCACATACCGAACACAACTCTACGAGTATGCATCCTATGCTCCATATGTCGCAAGGATACGTCCAGCCAAGACCTAGAACAAAAGCATTTCTGTGGTTATCCATTCTCACACAGCTTTCCGCGAAACTTGATGCGGAACGTTTAGCAAGATTAACCACCTTCATTGACACCTAATATCAGCTCGTAAAGAGCATGAAAGTTGATGAAAATCTAACCTAAAATAACTTCTGGTGCCCGATAGTGGCGAGTGGAAACAACTGAACAGTGGTAGTGGCTGTCAAAGGTCGCGCTACCAAAGTCAATAAGCTTAATTTCGCTTGTTTTCGGCACCCGCTTGAAATGTTTTCCTGGATTTGATGCCTGCACATTTCACCGACATTAATAGATGCATGCAGATCAGAGCAGCCCCCACCAAAAAAACCCCAAAAATTCAGAAATCAAGCAAACACATCAGTGTGCAAATAGGAAACACAAATTCAAAGAAATAATCAAAAATCATGCAGCAAAATCACCACCGTAGTACATGGGAAAACTAGTGCACCTTTGCAAACAATTGCTAAACCAGCGAATTCATAGCATCATTTCAAAAGAGAAAAACCCGCTGTACTGACATCAACATTATCTAGCAATTCATCGCTACCAGTATCTATAGATTTGAGTTATTTTCAGAACTGCTCGAAAGATGACATGTTGAACAGGATAGAAGCATAAACTAGGAGATTCATTGCCGGAAACTACACATATTCCTCTACGACACTTTCCAATACCTTGTAATCTGACACTCTCACGTACTCAGAGGAGACCAATAGAATATTTTCAGGTTTAAGATCGGTGTGGATCAGGGTTAGCTCATGCATGTCTGCGACAAACAACAGCATAGTCGTGATTATAACATCAAACACCAGAAAATTCATTTGTTGCTGATTCGTTAACAGAAAAAGTCTAAACAAGGTGATGAGTCCAGAAGTTAAGTACAATCAAATGGCACTAACGTGGTACTGCAGGATCCATTCACATACCACAAAACAGATCATATTTCTGATGAATCAGATAAGAAATACACATCCATACACTGAGGAAAATCATATATTATTTGCAAATATATACATACAAAATATGACTTACAAGCTACAGACTCCAAGAGTTGGCGGCCAAAATCTCGAACAAGATCTGCAGAAAACGGTCGATAATTGTTTTTTCGAAGAAAATCGTACAAACTTGGCCCCAGCCTCTCGCACACCTGCATAATTACCAATAGTAAACAAAAGAAGTACGCGCCTTAATTCAGGGAGTAATTTCAAACGTTGTATCCAAGAACTCAATGTGCGAATCCCTGGATATCAACGAGGAAAGTCGAACAACAAGTGCAACAATCAGAAACCTCTTACTCCCTATTACAAACAGGGAACCTCAATGTTCGACATGAACGTCATGAACCGCAATATCAAACCTCGAAAGGGGGCGGTTGATTCCAAAAAAAGAATCAAACATTACTGAATCCACACAATACACGTCAGTGTGAGAGCAAAAACACAACTGGCATAAACTAGCATCAGCTAAAATGCCATACAAAGCGTCTTCACAACGAATTATTTCGTCCCTTTTTTCCGAATAACAAAACAGAGAAGGGAACTTACAATGCAGACATGATTTCGATAGTCAAACCAAGTCTTGAGCTGCACACATCGTCTGTTCATAACCAGGCTTTTGTCAAATGCACGTAAAACACTTCCACCTCGAATAAGTTGCAATTGCCCAAAAATTGAGTAAAAGCACGCAAGTCATTACTGAGGAGTTGAAATAAAAGATTATAAATTAAGGATTTAGTCAACGCACCAATCATCGTATTCAACAATCGTTCTAAGGGACATCTGTGACTCTCAAGTAAACGAGAAGTTCAGAAAACAAACGAACCGTATGCCCATCTTGTCATTCTTGGCAAGCGTGCGCAGCACATCGATTTCAATCATCGCAGCATCCCGGTACTTCTGAACGTTGCGAATGACCTTGATAGCCACATATTCCTGCATCTCCCTATCCCAGCACTCTAACACCCTACCAAAAGTCCCTGCAGAACCCAGCCAAAAACGTTACAGGCCAACATACTAAAACCCCACACAAACGCTTCAATATTAGCAAACTTCACCACGTTTGGTCAATTTTTATTCCAAATTCATGAAGGTTCATTTGTTCGACGATGATGTGAATAATCGAAGGAAGACCACCCACCTTCACCCATCTTGCTGATGATTTTGTCTGCGGTATCACAAAACCCCAACCAAACAGGCACCACGACACCACGTGATCAGGTATTAAAACCTCTGAAGCCAGCCTTCCTGGCAAAGGCGTCTAATGCCTCTCAATGTTATGCGCCTCCAATATCAACAGAAGGCAGGAGCAAGCGGAGAGTTATGCAGGCTAAACCGTGCGAACGGACACTATGACCAGGGTTTAAGGTATGATTACAGCGTGGTGTTATATTCTCTCCCAGCTCAAACATGTAGTGACCATCTTTATCATCCTCCCGCCACGCCGGGGAGGCAACCCTGGCATAACCATTGTAGAAATCTGGACTGTTCCCTATAGCAGCTGGTGGCACTCCCCTCCCTAGTCCCAGTTGCTCGTACTGCCCACTATTGACCGCTACCTGGTGGCTCTGCACACATGCACAAAGATTACCAGCCACAAATGCTTCCGTTGATCAAATTCAAGGCTCAACTGAACGCACCAACCAAACTGATAATCTCATGTAACTTCCATAATATACATACATCACCACATATTTCACCAAAACCGTTTGACTTGCATACGGGAAATTGTACATCTGCTCAGTGGAGATTGAAACGATCTTATGTTATCGAATCATTCTCCAGCGTAATTGCCATGCATCATAGAAGTATGGACAGAAAATGACCACGAAAAAAGAAAAAGAACGCACCCCATCATAAATCTCAGCCCGGGGGGCGTTGTCCTCGAGTAGCATTAAACGGGCGCGCTTTTCAGGCCTCTCATATATTGTACGGTCCATAATGCAATGAAACTGGCTCCCTCCCTCTTGCTGCCTAAGCTAGACCACTTCCTATTCGGCTTTCGGGAATTTATTGATGAAACCAACAGCGAACACTACAATGGCGAGGTGTATGTAGCTGCATATGATTCATACAGAACCACAAGGCTTCAAGCTTCATCTTCTATCCCAAAGACTCTCCAAGCGGATCTTGAATAGAACTCGTATGACTCGTGTTTCATCCCAAACTGAAGAATGTCCTGGTTACGCAAGACAGAGACACAAGACCCAATTATAAGCACAGGCTACGAACCAATCAAGACTACTATCACCACTGACGTACACAAGGGTACAAGGGGGCAGAGTTCTAAAACTGCAGGAAAAGCTTCACAAACGAGGATCTGTTTGCCCTAGAAACACACCACAAGTTCTCTAGGTCGTTAGGTCCTCGTTGACTCTAGATAAGAGAGGTATAAAACAGTGGAGCTCGAACCTAATAATAGGATCCTTCAAACTCTCTTGGCCAGCCGTAGGATTCATAGATGCTAGCACACTGCGGCTACAACCACGACTCCAGAAAGAACTTCCTCCGCAACAACCAAGGAGAATGAGAAGATTCGGAAGAACCTCCGACGGCAATACAGAATAGCCAGCTAAACCCTCGTCACAATGAATGAAACTCAGAAACAAACTCATTCCTTCCGAGTTCCTGATTCACCTGCATGCTTCACTGCGGCCGCTCACGAACATCTTTCGAACAAGCCCGCGCAACTGATTCCCAACTCTTCTAACTGCAACGGCCAAAATTCTAGTCCCATGTCACGAGCTAGTCAGCACCTGGTAGCACTACCACACTCCTCTCAACGGTCCCTCAAATCGGCACCTGAGATTATCCAAACAGATAACCTCTTCCAAAACTCTCCCCCTTCACCTCCAACTTAGGGTTTCTAATAAGACGTTCATACACGATAAAGCATTGTCTAATAAATTATTATTTTAATAAAAAAACTAAACAAAACAAAAGTCAACCCGCTGCGAGCTCACTGGTCCCACATCCTACTCATAATACAAAAACCTCCAACACTCGCCCTCAACCCGTGCACAAGGGCAGGAAAAAACCACAAGCATCTCACAACGACATCACACATACACACACACACACAAACACGCGCGAACGCTCCTAAACGACTAAACCCCACTCGGTTCTAGTTTCTGCGGCCTCCCAGACGCGACACTGCACCTCAAAAGAAGAGTGAACAACGGGCATCAACCTTGCGACCCGACACAGAGGGAGTCGTCGCCGGATTTGGTGCCAGAGATCGAATGTCCGCGAGAAGTCGCGAGCAAAAGCGACGAGGAGGAGGGCGATGGCGAGACGATACATGGAGCTGCTGAACGAGGAAGAGAGTTTAAGAAGAGCGGCCCCGCGACTGCGAAAAAGCTAATCAGCATGAAAAAAAAGACGGTGTGTCCGAGTCTACAATGTTCCCACTTCTGGATGAATGTCCCTCGTCTCCTCCGACGACCGATATACAGTATTTGTGTCAGAACTCACTCATGTGATGCCATTTTGGATGGTTTCATCCGTCCCTGTCCATTATCGCATTCGTTTGTGTGGATGGAGGTGTTCGTCTATTGTGTGGATGAACGTGGAGTTGATGGGTGGCCGTCATCGACGTCGCATGTGGTCAAAGTGGATGAATGATGTGCGTATTCATTCGCTCTGTTCTTCTTTCGATGACAATGCTCATCCAATGGAGTCTATGCCCTTTGGACTATTAACACAATCACCTTGAATAATACTTTAAAAATAAATAAATAAATAAATAAAAGAGCAAGCTGCATTAAGCCTTTCCAAAATTGGCGCTTTGTAATCATCAATTCTTCTTATATATATATATATATATATATATATATATACACCACACTTTGAAACTATTCATAAAAGTTTTAACAACTCACAATACAAGTCCTATTTTAAATTAATTCTTGATTAGGATCCAAAAAAACTATTAAATTAATTTTTTTTATTTGACCATCAAAAAAATAATAATCCTCTAAAAAAATTGGAATTTAAAGTGGTTATAGATTTTAATTTTTAATAAGAAATTTATAACATTTTTAGAATACTAAAATAGTATTTTTTTTATAAAAGTCAAAGCCATTGTATTGTAAATAACTAGGATAAATATCTATTAGTTTTATAAATTTTATTATATAATATATATATATATATATATATATATATATAATGTACATAAAATTACGAATTTAAAAATAGAGCTTGTCATGTTAGATTAATGAAGGATATACATTTGATAGTATGATGGTAACAATTCATAATTTTATTTGATTTTGATTTTGATTTTTTTTTCAATGTAAATATGCTTATGTAGATATTTGGTTAAGAAATTTTGCATGAATTTTATTTTGATAAAAATTATTCAAAGCTTTGAATATCAAAACTTGACAATCTTAAAGAGTAAGTTTTTAGATTTAAAAAAAGAAAGAAATAAATAAGTCATGTGGTTGAGTCCATGTTCAATATATGTCTCTTACTAATACCTTATGGGTATTGAGAATGTTTGAAGAAACATAAGAATACCTAGAAGTAATATATACATTTACACAAACTATAACAAGATATAGTTAAGATATTTGTATTATTGACACACAGGGATAAAACATTAGAATCATGTTTGAGAAGTTATGGAAGTTTCTAGAATTGGAGTTAGGTTGGTAGATCATGTAAGATCCACTATAGAACATTCTAAAAAGAGTTTAGGATATTTATCTAGGTGGAATCCACTATAGAACCTTCTAGAAGGAATTTAAGGTGGTTATCTAAATGGGGCCCATCATCTAGGAACATTCTAGAAAGTTTAGGATATTAGAATAAAGTATAAATAGGATTGACTAAGGCCTTTCGGAGCATCAAGTCAGATAATGCTTTCGACTCTTTCTTTAAATATAATTAGATTTTGGTATCTTTTTGTTTTTTTTATTTTATTCTAATTTTAATTACTTATTTTTATCTTTTGTGTTTCATTTTGTTTAGTTTTATTCTGGTTCAATTTGTCCTCCCTTGTGATGAGGTTTTTATATTGCTATAGATTGGAAGAGTTTTTAACACTTGAGTAAGGTTGATCTTGTTTCATTGATATTAGAGCAAGTGTTAGACTATTTTTTTGGTAGTATGTTGATAGTCATCATTTAGTCTAAGGTCAGCTGTTATGGTCATACAAAATATTATATTGAAGCTACCAAGATGTGAGAAGATACTACAATAGTGGAATCTAGCTGAGAAATTACAACATGAAAGATATGGTAGAATAATCCTAAATGGAAGCTCAAATACATGTCATGGCCATAATCATGTAAGCTAATAATTACATATACAAATAGGTAGAAGTAAGTAGAAGTAGGTAAAAGTAAGTTAATTCTATAATATTTAATATAAAAGCTTCTTAGAAGCTTTCTAGACGCTGCTTTGACTTCATAGGTGTCTTTAATTGACTTTTTGGATTAGAAACGTGGTTAACAAGTTGGCCATGTGCCACACATGTTGTTAGTTTGAAGATGAAGCTAACAATGTGGCCCACACGTAGAAAAACTTGCCTTGTAAGTCAAGGCATGTGTCTTACAAAGTCAACACATATTGGAGGTCCTATAGAACGTCGCCACGTAGCTCCTAGTAAGATAGTATATATAGAGACAAGAGTGAAGGCTTCTTCACTCTTGTCAACTCCTTTCTTGCTTCTAGTGTAGTTTCAAGGGTCTCTTTTGGCAATAGCCATTCCAGTTTCTCTTTCAATATATATACTTGTTTATATATATTTTGTTACCTCTCTTTGAGTAAAGGCTCACTTGTCTGAATTGTTTTTTCATCGAGTTCTTGTCCTTGAGAGATTGACAAGAGTACACCTATAATATCAGAGCTTTGTCTAATCTTGATTAAGAGTGGATTACCCCTTTTTCTTGATAAGATATAAGCATATTAGAAGTTGCGGATTACCCTCTTCTAAACTGATATTGTCTTTAGTATTTTCTTTGTTCGCAAGTCCTCTCTTCTATTTGTCTTCAGCGATATTAGACATCTTCTCTCTTCTAAGTGTTATCATGGCAGAACTTCTTGAAATGAAGAGTGCAATGGCACAAATGCAAGAGTAATTGAGGGAGTTAATGCTTGCGATGCATCAACTCAATTTACCACCACAAGGAGCAACAAGATTGGCAGGAAGTGAAGATATAGAAATGGTTGGAGCTGCTTCAACATCTGCACCAAACCATGTCCTTTTTCCTATGGTGGAATGTCCTTCAAATGTTAGAGAACAAGGAATTACCCTACTAGAGAAGTTTGATGGTACCAGATCCAAGTTTCAAGGATTTAGCAATCAAGTGCAACTTGTGATTGAACTTCAACCCCAAAGCTATCCAACTTCAGGATCACAAGTTAGATTCATTGGTACGCTTCTTTCAAGTTCGGCACTATCGTGGTTTTCATCTTTTCTTCAACGACAAGATCTAATATTGGATAATCTAGAGGCTTTTTTGGCGGAGTTTCGATCCATGTATGGAGAACATGATCCAATTCGTGTTGCAACCAATAAGATCTATATTTTACGACAAGACAATCGATCAGTAACGTTATATGCTTCACAATTTTGACAACTTGCAACTGATATCAAGTAGGATGATGCTGCACTTATTAGCCAATTTCTCTACGGATTACAATATGAGGTAAAAAAATTAATGCTCAACTTACCTGATCCTCAAACATTGAGTCAAGCAATTAACTTTGCTGTGAAGTGTGACAATCGCCTTTTTGAATTCCGATCTGAGAATCGTACAAGTGGACCTCAACGTTACTATAATTCAATGGCAACACCAACATCTCTTCAACACATACATTCGGAAGTAGAGGATACGCAAATTGATGCAATACGTTTCAAACCTCTTACTGAGCAAGAAAAGACTCGTCATCGTTAAGAAAGATTATGTTTATATTGTGGAGAACCAAAGCACACTGCTCAGCATTGTCCAAAGAAACGACGCAATCACAAAATGAGGAATATGGCTATGAAAGAAGATAATATGTCAGAAAATGAGTTTGTCCAACTACAATAGGGACCGTGCGGCTGGAACCTTACACAACTTCTAGTAAAGGTCATATTCTCTCCTCAGAGCCCTCTCCTTGTTTTACATTAAATGTTATTTTAGGACCTAAACATTACAAAGTCTCTGCCTTGTTAGATTCAGGAGCCTCAGCGTGTTTTTTAGATGAAGAATTTACTAAAAGACATAGCATATCTTTAGTAAAGAAAACTAAACTTGTTCATGTAGAAGTCATAGATGGTCGTCCATTGTCTTCTAGAGATATTACTCACGAAACCCTTCTTATAGAAGTAATAATCAATGGTCATAATAGTTTTGTAGTATTTAATATCATTAGATCTCCCTCTAATCCAATCATTTTAGGTTTATCGTGGTTAGAAAAATACAACCCTCAAATAGACTGGATTTTCCAAACTCTCACTTTCTCTGAAAGTATAACTAATAGTGTAGTTAAGCAAGTAGAGAGTCATAAGTTTAGTTCAATTAAACCCATATTTATATGTGTAAAAGCTTTCTTACATGCTGCTATGAAAGAAACACCATACATTATTTATGCTACACCCGTTTCTACTGGTGAAAAGACTTCAAGTGACATTCCAAGCCAATATCAAGAATTTCAAGATGTATTCGAAAAAAAGAATGCGGATACACTCCTAGCACATCATCCCTATGATTGCTCAATTGACCTTCAAGAAGGAGCACAACCGCCATTCGGACCAATCTATAGTTTATCACAAAATGAGTTGGCTGAACTCAAGGAGTATATTGAAGAAAATCTAGCCAAGAATTTCATACGCCATTCTAAATCTCCGGCAGGAGCTCCAATTCTATTTGTGAAGAAAAAAGATGGATCATTGAAGATGTGTGTTGATTATCAAGGACTCAACAAGATTACCATAAAAAACAGGTATCTACTACCTTTAATATCTGGACTTCTTGATCAACTGAATCAAGCTAAGATCTATACAAAAATAGATCTTCGAAGAGCATATAATCTAGTACGCATCAAAGAAGGAGATGAATGGAAGACTACATTTCGAACTAGGTATGGACATTTTGAATACAACGTCATGCCTTTTGGACTTACAAATGCACCAACAGCTTTTCAACATCTAATGAATGATATTTTTCGAGAGTTTTTGGACGATTTTGTGGTATGTTATCTAGACGACATCTTGATCTATTCTAAGAATCCAGAAGAACATGAACTTCATGTTCGTCATGTGTTACAAAAATTAAGAGATGCAGGACTCTATGCCAAGATAGAAAAGTGTATATTCCACACTACTCAAGTCGATTTCTTAGGTTACATCATTTCAAATGATGGACTTATGATGGATCCTAAGAAAATTCAAACTATTATAGACTGGAAGATCCCAAAAACAGTAAGAGATGTCCAATGTTTTTTGGGATTTGCCAACTACTATCGGATCTTCATCAAAGACTTCTCTCGAGTTGTAGCTCCACTTACACGTTTGACTTGTAAAGACAAACTCCAATGGAATCAAGAAGCGGAAGTTACTTTTGAATCTTTGAAGACAGCGTTTGTTTCTGCATCAATCTTGTATCGTGTTGATTTTTCCAAAGCATTCTTTATAGAAACAGATGCATCGGACTTTGCTCTAGGTGCGGTTTTATCACAAATGGGAACAGATGACAAACTTCATCGAATAGCCTTTCATTCAAGAAAATTCTCAGTAGCAGAAATCAATTATGAGATCGACGACAAAGAACTTCTTGTAATTGTGGATTCTTTTCAAGAATGGCATCATTATCTAGAAGGCGCTTCTAATCTAGTCATCGTGTATACTGATCACAAGAACCTCGAATATTTTATGTCAACACGCATATTAAATCGTCGCCAAGCTCGTTGGAGTATGTCTACAAAATCTTGATTCGAGTTCATCCGATGCCTTGTCTAGACGTTCTTATCTTGCACCAAAAGAAGGAGATGCAGCTTTTGAGCAACAAAGAATGGTTCTCTTGAAGCCAAAATAATTTCATCTTCGAGCAATAAAATCAACATTGACTGTTGATTTAACTTTCCTTAAGCAAGTCCAGTTAAGTATGTCTTCAGACCCTCTTGTTCATGATATCAAGAATAATTCTTCTAAATCTCATGATCCATCTAAATTTGAATTCAAGAACAATCTACTCTATTTCAAAGGACGCCTATATGTTCCAGAAGGAGAAGCTCGTTTACGTGTTCTTCAAGCTCGTCACGACTTTCCAGCAACAGGACATTTCGGATATAATAAGACTTTGGAGTTGATATATAGGGATTTTTGGTGGCCTCAAATGTGAAAGGCAGTTAAAGATTTTGTACAATCATGTGAAGTTTGCTCAACATCGAAAACTCCTCGTCATCAACTTTTTGGACTTCTTCAGCCATTACCCATTCCAGAACAACCATCGTCTTTTGTTTCTATGGACTTCATCACGGATCTTCTAATCTCAGGTTCTTATGACTCTATATTCGTGATAGTAGATCGTTTTATCAAAATGGCATATTTTGTACCATGTACAAAATCTATCACAGGTGAAGAAACAACTAAGCTCTTTCTTGACAATATCTATCGCTATCATGGATTACCCAAGGATATTATATCAGATAGAAAAACTCAATTTGTATCAAGATTTTGGCAAATTCTTTTCAAGATTCTTAAAGTGGATATAAAACTATCTTCGGCATTCTATCCTCAAACTGATGGACAAACGGAGCGTGTTAATCAAGTTTTGGAGCAATATTTAAGATGTACCATTAATTACCAATAAGATGATTGAACAACTTTTTTGCCATTGGCAGAGTTTACCTACAATAACACGGTACACTCTTCTACAAAATAAATACCTTTCTTTACTAATTATGGTTATCATCTACGACTTGATACTTTTGACTTTTCAAAAGTTGATAATCCTGCTGCGAAAGATTTGGCAATTTATTTATCAGAGCTACATGCAACGATGAAGGCGCAGTTAAAAAAGGCTCAACAATAACAAAAGGCCAATGCGGATGTCTATCGAAAAGAACAACCATCATTCGTCTTAGGTGATAAGGTATGGCTACTTCATCGCAACATCAAGACCACTCGTCCTTGTGACAAGTTGGACTATTGAAGGCTGAGACCATTTTCTATTTTTGCACAAATCAATCGAGTTGCATATCGTTTACATCTATCAGAGTCAATGAAAATCCATCCAGTATTCCACGTGTCTCTTCTTGAACCATACAAGACAGTGGACATACCAAGAAGATGACAAGCTCCACCTCCTCCTATAGAAGTAGACAATAATCAAGAGTTTGAAGTAGAAGAAGTCCTAGATTCTAGGCGATGTTGAAATAAATTAGAATATCTTGTCCATTGGCGTGGATATGGTATTAGTGAACGCACATGGGAGCCAATAAAGAATCTTGCAAATGCAGCAAAGGCGGTGGAGGCTTTTCATCGACGACATCCATCAAAATCAAGATAAAAATCTTCTTTATAAAAGAAACAACATCTAGGCAAGATAACATTCTACTTTCAATTTTTGTTCATAGTTTCGTTGTAGTAGTGGCGCTCAAAAGATAGAGAACCAACAACCAACAGATTCAACTCAAGAGCCTTCATTTGCTGACCTGCCGGACGAGACATTACGATTGTCACAACCTTCAAGAGGACGCAATCGAGATGAAAATCTTCAAAAATGACATGTTCTTCCTCGAATAGATGGTGAGATACAACGCGTTTGGTATCACGATTTGGGAAGGGACTCCCAATGTTTGGTGATTGTGTTAGAGGTAGGAACAACTCCTGATGGTGTTCCAAATATTCTATTCAAACGAAGTTACGAAGGCCTTAACAATGATCAAATAACTGGGTGGTGTTCCCGCCCTGGTATGGGACACTACTGATGGTTGAGAGGCCCTATCAATCATCTTCGAAGAGAACAGAGATCAGAGTATGTGGCAAATACAATTCGTCGCATCATAGATTTTCTCAACATATGATGACTGCTCCTCGTAGAACTCGTCTCTAGAAAGGGGGGTAATGTCACGGCCATAATCATGTAAGCTAATAATTACATATACAAATAGGTAGAAGTAAGTAAAAGTAGGTAAAAGTAAATTAATTCTATAATATTTAATATAGAAGCTTCTTAGAAGCTTCCTAGATGTTGCTTTGACTTCATAGGTGTCTTTAATTGGCTTTTTGGATTAGAAACGTGGTCAACAAGTTGGCCATGTGCCACACATGTTGTTAGCTTGAAGATCAAGCTAACAATGTGGCCCAAATGTAGAAAAACTTGCCTTGTAAGTCAAGGCATGTGTCCTACAAAGTCAACACATATTAGAGGTCCTATAGAAGGTCGCCACGTAGCCCCTAGTTAGATAGTATATATAGAAACAAGAGTGAAGGCTTCTTCACTCTTGTCAAGTCCTTTCTTGCTTCTAGTCTAGTTTCAAGGATCTCTAGTTTTCTTGTCTTTTGACAATAGCCATTTCAGTTTCTCTTTCAATATATATACTTATTTATATATATTTTATTACCTCTCTTTGAGTAAAGGCTCACTTGTCTGAATTGTTTTTTCATCGATTTCTTGTCCTTGACAATACATCACCTCTTAGACTAGATAGCTACCTTGCAATGGCAAATAGAAGCCTTGAGGACAAAGGAGTCAACATCTATTAGTCTGAAATTGAGTAGGCCTAATACATACTCAAGGATTTCAAGACAAGAAGATGTATATTAATTGCTCTTCAACATGTGACAATATTTCTAATTATTTGAGGCAAATACCACTAAAAGAAATATATATATATACAGCTAACTATTTGAGAGATGCGGCAATTATTTGGTGGCGCCATTAAATTCAAAGCTATGGAGCTCAAGGTAGATTGTGAGATAAGAAGGAGTTTGAGACCGAGTTTAGAAATCAATTTTGGCCCATCAATGCGAAGAAGATAGTACGCAATTAATTGATAAATTTTACACAATTTAAGTTGGTAAAAAATTATAGCTCTTGATTCAAGTCTTTATATCTCCTAATTAACAATATTTTAAAGGCAAAGATGATAGATTGATTCTTATAAGGTATGAAACCTAGAATCTAGCGAGAGATAGAATTAAAGAATCTATAAACATTTGTATTGCATAGAAGTTTGATGCTATAGATTTCAAAAATCATAGAAAACGATCTATAGCACAAAGTCCTATACTACTATATAATACTATGGCACAACATCCAATGCCAATGGAGATTGATGCCCTACAAGAATCATTGACACTACAAAATTAAAAAATATTGGTATAAAAGAGATTGTATTTTTATTGTTGGAAGCATGGCCATCAGATTGAAAGTTGTCTAATATGTCAAAATTCAAGCACCAGCAAAAAAAGGCAAGTTCACTATTTCAAAACTCACTAAGTTAATATTGAGAGAGAGCAGAAAAATAAGGCTTCTTTATAAAGGGACCAATGGTCAATATTGAAAATAGCTATTGTCTTTCAAAGGCAAATAACATGGCTTGGAATAACTATAAAAAGAATCAATTAGTGCATCTAATGGGACTACTAAGAGGACAACTATGTTAAGTGCTTATAAATTGTGGCTCTATAAAAAATTGCATCTTAATTGAAATTACCAACCGACTTAGAATTAAAACTAAGGTAATTAAAGGAAGAAGTATATACCTTGTAAATGATCAAGAGAATATATTGAGTGAAATATGTAAAGAAGAAACCTTGAGGTTGACTGACACCTATGCCTTAAGAAAGAGGTTCAAAGTAACAAAGCTAAGATATGATGTTATCTTTGATATGCCATAGCTAGAGATAGAAAATAAGCAAGTCAATTAGGTAGCAAGGATGATCTCTTTTAAAGATAATGGACGAAAGGTGACTCTTCACACCTTCACATCAAGTGAAGAAGAAAGTCAATCTACAACCAAAGACTTACTCGTAGAGATGACCTTTATGAAGAAGCAAATATAACATAAGCAACTAGTATATATCGTGGTTCCAAATCTTGCATCAATGGTAAGAAAGACAACTGAAGGAATAGAATAGATAGATTAATTCATATAAAAATATCAGAATGTCTTTCTAATTGACATATCTAGTGGCATGCCTCTTGATCAAAGTGCCTCCATTTAAATAGAACTATGCTTCGAGCCAAACCAATAGATCAATCAATTTATTGCCTAGCACTAAAAAAACTTGAAGAGTTGTAGAAGATATTGGACAAATTCTTAGAGAAAGGCCTCATTCAAGAAAGAACATTACAATGAAGAGTATTTGTACTCTTTGTATCCAAGAAGGATGGTAGACTTTGTCTTTGCATTAACTATCGAGGCTTCAATAAGCAGAATGTTAAAAATACATATCTATTTTCACGCGTGGATGATCTTCTTGACCAACTTCAAGTTGCAACCATCTTTAGTAAATTAGATCTTTGGAACATCTATTGATAGATACCTATTACAAGAAAGGATGTAGAATAGATAATATTTTGTATACACTATGGACATTTTGAATGGTTGATTTTACCTTTTGGCCTCACCAATGTTCCAGCCTCTTTTATGGGTCATATAAATAAATTATTTTGAAACTTTTTAGATAAGAACACCATTGTTTTCATTAATAATATCCTTATATATAGTAAAATCCTTGAAGAGTATGAGTAATACTTAAAAGAAGTATTGAATTAGCTATAAGATAGTTACTTCTATTACAAGCAATTAAAATATAAACTTTGGAAGTTAAAAGTCACCTTTTTGGGGCATATAATGTCCTTTGAAGGCATGCGTATGGAATAAGATAAGGTAAAAATGGTAGAAAATTGACCAAACTCCAAAGATGCTTTTGTAGTCCACTCATTTTTAGGCCTTTTTAGATATTATCACTATTTTGCTTGGCAATTTGTACATATTTTTTGCCTCATTCACAAATTTATTTCAGAAAGGTGCTCCATTTGAATAGAGACTAGAACAACAAAGTGCCTTTGATAGGTGGAAGGAGGCACTTATTACTCCTCCAATATAGCAACTATATAATTCCAACCTTCCTTGTATGCTTGACATTGATGCTTTCTACTTTGCTATTGGAGTAATCCTTCAAAAAGACCTTGGTAAGAACCTTCAAATCTGACATATGAATCATACAAGCTCAGAAGAACAGAGTACAATTATTCTATATGTGATTGAGAGTAATTAGCATTGTACATGCCACAAAGATGTGGTAATAGTATTTGTTGGAGAAACCAATGATTTTTTAGACTAACCATTGATCCTTGCTAGATGATTTGCAACTAAAAAATATGAAATCATGACATCATTGTTAAAAAGAATAGTTGGAATTTTTTGATATCTAGCTTAAATACAAGTAACGGTGACAACATATTGTACCAAATAGCTTATTGTGGAGACTAGTCTTAAAAGACAAATTGAGAGATAATGCAAAAGTTACTACTATTAATAGTATTATTTTAAATTTAATCTAAGAAATAGAATGAAAAAAAACTATG